>NW_027618351.1:0-65000 GCF_964187855.1 Myxine glutinosa | reverse complement strand
CTGCCGAGGCAGTTTGTTGGCAAGAGTTATACTGAGTGCTTTGCCATCAAGCAATGAAGCAGCAGGTTCTCGGCCCTATCCAGGCAGGAAGCATTACGTAGGTACTCGACCCTATCTAGGCAGGAAGCAGTACGTACTTGGCCCTATCTAGGCAGGAAGCAGCACGTACATGGCCCTATCTAGGCAGGAAGCAGCACATACTTGGCCCTATCTAGGCAGGAAGCAGTACATACTTGACCTTATCTAGGCAGGAAGCAGTACGTACTTGGCCCTATCTAGGCAGGAAGCAGTACGGAGTCGGCCCGATCTAGGCAGGAAGCATCACGTACTTGGCACTATCTTGGCAGGAAGCAGTACGTAGTCGGCCCTATCTAGGCAGGAAGCAGCTTGTACTCGGCCCTATCTTGGCAGGAAGCAGTACGTAGTCGGCCCTATCTAGGCAGGAAGCAGCTTGTACTCGGCCCTATCTAGGCAGGAAGCAGCACGTACTTGGCCCGATCTAGGCAGGAAGCAGCACGTACTTGGCCCTATCTAGGCAGGAAGCAGTAGCCTACGTACTCGGTCGTATCTAGGCAGGAAGCAGTACATACCTGGCCCTATCAAGGCAGGAAGCAGAACGTAGGCTACATTTTAAGTATTTTGTATGAGTATGACTCGGCCTGTGTTTGAACCACCAACCTCCCATATTCAGAGCAGATCTGTTTTAACCATTACACAACTGACTCTGCTTGGAGAGACAATAGCGAATACATACATACATACCCACATACATACACACATACATATATACGGTACACACACGCACACGCATACACATATATACATATATACTTATATACACACATACATACACACATACACACATACCAAAAGGCAATTGATTGTTCAAGAAGAGTTATTCTCAAGTATGCAGTGAACAAAACACAAAAATAAGAAAGGCTCGACCCTTAAAAGGAATCCAAAAGTTTTTTGAGCTGTCTTTGACGTTATAAGTAATGCCAAGATTTTGTATTTATCATGACTTTATGACGTATATTGGACTATAAATGCGTTTTGGCAGCTACAGTATATAGCTTGTCACTTTCACAATGCGTTAATATTTCTCTTTTAGTGTTGGTGAACAACTTTGTCTGCAGTATAAAATGAAAACATTGCATAAGTGGAAACTTTGGCACAGGAAAATGTCATTTGGCCCATCATACCTGCATTACATCCATGCCCCATGTAGCACCTCCAACATCAAGGCCGAAGCAATGCTAATTACCCTGCGCTCCAAAGCGAAAAGCACGGTTAGGCATTCGGTTACATACGTGTCTGCACATTTAAAATTCATATTCTCGGCAACCGTTGGTCCGATTGACACAAAATTTAACCATAGGAGCGCCTCCACCTGTATAATTTTTTTATTCATGACTATGACGCCACGTCACGTGGTACGGACGCCATCTTGGAAAAACGTTACACCTCTATATCTCCCAAACCGCTCAATGGGAAAAAATTGAAACATGGCTCATTGTCAAATACTCCACATGGGGAATAATATATGTTGATGATGATGTCATCGGTGCCTTAAGTATGACGTCATAATTTGACAAGCACAACGCATGATTCAATCAGTATTTTATATATTTTTTCTCGGCAACCGTTGGTCCGATTCACATGAAATTTTCACCATAGGAACTCCTCCTCCTGTAGAATATTGTAGTGATAATTATGACGTTGTAGGTCACGTGTACAGGCGCCATTTTGGAAAAAGTTCGCACCTCTATCTTGGCAACCACTCCATGGAAAAAATTGAGACCTGGCTCATTGTCAACTACTCCCCATGGAGAATAAGATATTGTTATGAATTTGGTAGAGCAACATCTAGAGCTAGGTAGATCTGTATAGGTAGGTATTCGACTGTCGTGACAGGGACTCTACATGTAATAAGTTCTTGATGTTTAGGCGTTTGTCGGGGTAAGATGTATGATTGTGGATCTACCTGGAGATTTGAGTGTTAAGTAGTGAGGGATTAAAGGTAACGCCCCTGTGAGTCTCACCTAGTAGTCAAACCTTTGTCCATTATGGCACTGCAGACCACATAAACATTAGTTGGGTCCCTAGTGCAACATTAAATAATTCCTTTCCCTGACAATGACCTCGGAACAAACGGACAGGAAACCAGGCCAGGACACTGCCGATGATGGCCGCAGCCAGCTACACCTCCGCTGGGCCTCGAGTCCCACGCGCTATCACAACACTACAGGCCTGTGATTCGGTGGAGGGCACTGATTGGGTGGCGCACCAAGGGACGTGACATCACCAGCGAGGTTATTTAAGGGAGCTCCGAACGCTCTCTTGGCTCTTGTTCTCTTGCCTCTCTGGCGTCTGGCAGTGCAGCTTTTGGTCTCTTGTGGTTCATGCTCTTAGTTGCGCAGCAGTTGAGAAGAGTTCAGTTGTTAGTTGGCTGCCAGCACTCCCGGTGTGAGTGGAGTTCGAAGGAGTTCACGGCTTGAGAAGGTCCCGGTGCGAAGCCGAGTTTGGAGAGTCCTTCCTGTCCCTTGTCGAGTGAAGTTCGCTTGCTTCGTGCAGCCCTGCGTTGGATCCTTGGAGCAAGGGAGCTCGTAGTCGTGGTGTGCCGTTGAACCGGCGAGGCCTGGTGAAGAAGGCGACAGAGACAGATAAGCCCGAGCTCCGCGTACACTGTACACGACGAGACGTGTTACTGTTATTTTCGTATTCATAATCTCCCTCGTATCGTGTTTGGTATCTGTTGTGTGTGGGATCCAGATTTAGGCTTCTTATGAGAGTTATTACCGGCGCGTGCTTTTTCACTGTCCTTACTTTTCATGAATAAATCGTATTATTTTCTGTATATATCTGAACGCAGTTTACTGGGTGTTTCATTTTAATAGATAAGGCGGCGGAGCTTTGCTGTGTCCGCCATTCCGCGCGCTTAACTTTAAGTGCTTGATTTGGAATCCGCTATTGGGTTTTCGCCTCGGGAGTTAAAGCCTCGTTATCGGCCATCCGCAACTGTGGTGTTAATCGCGGTTGCGTGACAAGTGGTGTCAGGAGTGTGATACTGGAATTATTAAAATAAATACGCGCGCGGGAAACAATCTTCCGGAAGGCGGATGTCGGAGATTGACGAGATGGAGGTACGCAGCGAGGCCTCCGTCAGCGTCGGGAGTGAGCCGGAAATAGGGGAATTAGACGTAGAGGTGAGCCTTGGAACCTCCCCCGTCCCGAGCACCAACTTACCCCCCTCCCCTGTCGGGGAGTCGGGAGCAGTAGCAGCGGCCCCGACAACCGACCAGATGTTGGGTCAATTGCTTGGGAAAATGGAAGGAATGGAAAAGAACAGTGAGCGAGCCAGTCGGGAATTTAAAAATAAAGTTGATGGGCTGGAAAATAAAATGAGTAATGATATGGGACAAATGAAAAGTGGGTTGGAAAATAAAATTGAAGGGATGGGAAATAAAATGGAGGGAATGAGTAATGATGTGGGAGAAATGAAAAACAAAATGGAGTCCTAGGGGAATGAATAGAGGGAAGGACTGAAGGATATGAGTGACCAAATTAATGGATTAAAAGGGGAAATGAATGCTCAGAACGAGCAATTGGAGAACAAAATTAATGCCCGAACCAAAAACATGGAGGGGCAAATGGATAGATTAAAGGAGGGTTTGAAAGAACAGATCGAAGGGATGGAAGCTAAATTGGGAATGGGAGAGTACGGCCCATGCAGATGTGCATGTTGCTCACGAGCAGAGAATTGCACCGGGAATGGCAATTGTGGCAAGTGTACAGGTGAGCGGGGAATGTCCACAGGTAGATGGAGAGACTGCAGGTGTACAGGTAGATGGGGAATGCCTGCAGGTAAACGTGGAGTGTCCACAGGTGAGCGGGGAGTGTCCACAGGTGAGCGGGGAGTGTCCACAGGTGAGCGGGGAGTGTCCACAGGTGAGCGGGGAGTGTCCACAGGTGAGCGGGGAGTGTCCACAGGTGAGCCGGGAGTGCCCACAGGTGAAGGGGGAAGGAAATTTGGAATGTGAGAGTTGTAATGGGGAATGTTTCCCACATTCTGGCCTGGTTGTTTATCGGGACCGTGTGGATGTCACAACACCCTAACCGGGGGATGAATTTGGAATTGTGCAGCACCAGGGCGGTGTTGCGGAGCAAGAGGGGGTAGAGTTTTTGGGGGTCCATGCGATAGAGCCGGACCGGGTATTTATTGGGGATATTGATCAAAGCCTGGCGGGGCCAGGAATGATTTGTGGAAATGATGATTTGATCCAGCAGCTGGAGACCTGTGACAGTCCCATGGAGGTAGAGCTTGTTTAGGCCCAAAGGAGCCTGGATGATGAGGTGAGTTGGTCTGAGGAGGTGGTTGGAATGACCAAGGGGACGCTCACCGTACACTGCTATTTGGAAACAGAGGCTCCAAAATTGGACAACCAGTTGGGGGAGTGTGTTGGCTCCGGGCTGGATTTGGATCTTGGAGGATCGGGAGATAGAGTTTCTGGAGATTTGGTCCCTGTAGGGAAATTGGATCAACTGCAGGGAGGGGCAGAACAACCGGTGGTAGAGGTTGTTCCCTGCAGCTGCGGCTTGGCAGTGGGAATGGAAATTTGTAAAAGAAAATTTAAAATAAAATTACAATGGGAAATTGATTTGGAGCAGCCATGGTGGGGATTGGTCCCCGGGCTGTGGGATTTGGACATGGAGAGGTCATGGGTGATGGCCTCAGGCAAAAGTTGCCCCTTTCAAAATTTGGGTATGCCAGCCAGCTGGGGGGCTGAGATGGCGAGATTTGGACGTGGGGTCCAGCCTTGGGTGTCGAGGTACGACCTGGGTCCCACGGGGGGTCTGGTGGGGTGTGGCGTCCCTTGTCCGTCGGGGCGCCGTCCGAGCTGGTGGCTCGGGCCGGCAGGGTCACCGGACCCTGGTGGGGGTTAAGACCTCCAGAGGGGTCCGAGGTGGTTTCTCAAGCCTGGGTTGGCATTTATTGAGGACCACTAGGGGGAGGTGTTGTGGGTCGCGCTTTGGTGGTGGCACCGCAGATGGCCAGCTTGGGCCTGATGTAGTGACCACCCGGGCATGCGACCTGACACCATCTCCCTGAGACTTTGGGACAACCGGCAGGTGATGACCTGCCACGCCGTGTTGGTCGATGGACGCGGGTCAAACCGAATGGACAGGGATGGAGATAGCCTGCCGGACAACCATTGGGGCATCTGTGGAACGTGATGGTGCGAGTGACCTTCCACAGATGCTCCGTTATGATTTATGGACTCTCGGGTTGGGAAGAGAGCCATGGGGATGTGGATCGGGAAACTAGAACGAGCCGAGCATATGGGCCATGCTCGGCTGGCATGTGTATGGCAAAGCATCTTTCTTTGGTGAGGTTAGTGAAATGTGAAAAATGTTTGGCATGGGTAATCTGTGGGTTAGATGCAAATTTAAGGGTGGATTTTGAAATGTCATGGTGGACACTGTACAGTGACGCCATTATTGATCCAGGTGTGTAGACCAAAGTGTTGGAGGCTGTGATGAAATTAATAGGGCAGCAAGACACAGCTTTCAACTGGTTGCGGGGGCAACTGTGCTGATATTTGGGACGCGGGATGATGGGGATGCAGTTGTGTGGTCTTTGGGTCAACGTGGTGCTGTGCGTGTCCGAGGTGTGTGGACCATGTCTTCTGGGTGGGTCTCCTGGTGGAGCATGGCTGTTGACTGGACCTTGGTGTGGTCAAGTGTGTGTGAGCACTGGGGGGGCTGCAGTTCTGTAGTTGGACTGGGGGATGATGGGGAGGTGCAGGGGACGTGGCTGTAGGGATGCCACACACTGCGACCGTGCCCCCCAGGGCCGAGGTTGTGTGTGCGGTAGTGTGTGTTTTTGGCAGCAAGTGCTCACCACATTGTCCAGCTGGGGCTGGTGCAGCTGTGTTCCTCGCAGGGGGGCCGAAGGATGGATGGTGGGTCGCACCCTTATGGACACTCATGGGCCATGTTGGCGTTTTGACTGCTCACCTTGTCCCGATGACCCTTGCACGGTAGAGATGCAGAGCTGTCATGGCCACAGGTGGTTGTGTAGTGATGATCACCGTTGGATGCGGATCCACATACCTGCCAGTGTAGTGGGGACAAAAGAGAAATTTGGAAGTATTTGGTAGGCCCAATGTGAAATTTGGGGAATTGTATGGGTGGATTGCACTTTGGACCTGACCAACCTGCAACTACCTGCACTTGAGGTGAGTGTTTTGAGGAGTACTGTCCCAGGCTTCAGGACTTGCTTTGGAAATTGGGGACATGTAATTTGGAGTTGGGAGGCGGGTGAGAGTGATGACATGGCCGGTGAGGGGATGGAATGGGGGCCACACAGTGTATTGTGGGTGGCGTATTTTTTTGTGTTGTGGTTATGTGTTTTGATGTGGTCGTGAGGTTGGAAAAATATGAGCGAGTGGTGATTATTGAGTTTTGAAATGCGTTTTGAAAATGGAAATGTGTAATGATTCAATGATTTGAACTGTGAATGGGATTTCACATGTAGCAGGCCATGGCAAACTTTGAAACACCTTTTGTACTACCATCATCTATGGAATTGTGCTGAGTTGTGTGGAGAATTGAATGGCAGCAGGGGAGGAAGTGTGTTTTGGAGTCTTGTGGGTGGGGAAGGTGTGTGTGTGTCCGCAGGTACAGAGCAAGCTCTGAGGAGCGATGCCTGCGGGCCCTCCCTCTGCGGCAATTACCCCTGGCAGCCGGTGGTAACTGGAAATTGGAGCTCGTCGGTGGAGGGTCTGGTTGGGCGCCGCGGGGTGAGGAAGTCCCCCGGTGACCCGTGTTGCTGCGCAGAAGCAGGAGGCAAAGGAGCCTGGTGTGTGTGGAGACCCTCACCGGCGAGGTAACGGCGGAAAGGGGCTGTTGGGCTGTCACGGGGCCAAGAGGTAAAGGGGGGGGGGGGGGTGCAATGAACTTGTAAGTCGGTTGACTTGTTTTTGGGACTGCGGGCACCACAGCCTGATGCGCCCCCACCATCTTTTTGTGCGGTACCTCCCCGCTGCCTAGTTGAGGAATGCACACACACGCGAATGACATCAATGCCATGGTCCTGCAGGGGGGTGTATTGAAATAAGCGTTTTGTTGACTTTTGAAATGCCATGATGATTTTTGGAATGAGGATGAGCGGTTAAGGGGTCTGTGTTGCATGAATGTGGGCGAAATCCACCGAGCCATGTCGCTCACCTGCAACATCTGGACAGGGCCCGTGGAAATTTAGGGGGTGCATTGGGATGGCCCCACAGGTAAGGTTGTGTCTTGTGGCATCCACCGGGGGAGGCGGTCTGTAGACCGGGGTATGTACAAAGGTTAGAGTTTTGAGTTTTTGTAAGATGGTTAAGTTTTGTGGTGAAGTTAGTGTTGCGTGTTGTTTGTTTCCTCCCTCCGCAGGAACAATGAAGAAAATGTACATACTTGCATGATGGTTAAGGGGTTTAGCATGTTAAGGAAGTGTAGGTTGGTAGTCCGACTCACTTCCCACAGCCCTTCCTGATTTATTTCATAGGTTAATTGTGTGACAGTAAGTGTTAAGGCTGGAATGGTAGCGCCTGCGGTGAACCTTGCAGGAGCTATGGTTCCAGGGGGGGGGGGGGGGGGGGCTGTGTTATGAATTTGGTAGAGCAACATCTAGAGCTAGGTAGATCTGTATAGGTAGGTATTCGACTGTCGTGACAGGGACTCTACATGTAATAAGATCTTGATGTTTAGGCGTTTGTCGGGGTAAGATTTATGATTGTGGATCTACCTGGAGATTCGAGTGTTAAGTAGTGAGGGATTAAAGGTAACGCCCCTGTGAGTCTCACCTAGTAGTCAAACCTTTGTCCATTATGGCACTGCAGACCACATAAACATTAGTTGGGTCCCTAGTGCAACATTAAATAATTCCTTTCCCTGACAATGACTTCGGAACAAACGGACAGGAAACCAGGCCAGGACACTGCCGATGATGGCCGCAGCCAGCTACACCTCCGCTGGGCCTCGAGTGCCACGCGCTATCACAACACTACAGGCCTGTGATTCGGTGGAGGGCACTGATTGGGTGGCGCACCAAGGGACGTGACGTCACCAGTGAGGTTATTTAAGGGAGCGCTCTCCGAACGCTCTCTTGGCTCTTGTTCTCTTGCCTCTCTGGCGTCTGGCAGTGCAGCTTTTGGTCTCTTGTGGTTCATGCTCTTAGTTGCGCAGCAGTTGAGAAGAGTTCAGTTAGTTGGCTGCCAGCACTCCCGGTGTGAGTGGAGTTCGAAGGAGTTCACGGCTTGAGAAGGTCCCGGTGCGAAGTCGAGTTTGGAGAGTCCTTCCTGTCCCTGGTCGAGTGAAGTTCGCTTGCTTCATGCAGCCCTGCGTTGGACCCTTGGAGCAAGGGAGCTCGTAGTCGTGGTGTGCCGTTGAACCGGCGAGGCCTGGTGAAGAAGGCGACAGACAGATAAGCCAGAGCTCCGCGTACACGACGAGACGTGTTATTTTCGTATTCATAATCTCCCTCGTATCGTGTTTGGTATCTGTTGTGTGTGGGATCCCGATTTAGGCTTCTTATGAGAGTTATTACCGGCGTGTGCTTTTTCACTGTCCTTACTTTTCATGAATAAATCGTTGTATTATTTTCTGTATATATATCTGAACGCAGTTTACCGGGTGTTTCATTTTAATAGATAAGGCGGCAGAGCTTTGCTGTGTCCGCCATTCCGCGCGCTTAACTTTAAGTGCTTGATTTGGAATCCGCTATTGGGTTTTTGCCTCGGGAGTTAAAGCCTTAGCGGTGTGGAAGAATTTTGTGTATGACTCACAGGACTCCAATGACCGCACACAGGTTTACAAAAGGTCTAGTTTATTAACTGTATTTACTTCATTCCAATTACCAAAATGATACCGCATAATATAATGGATCAGGTTAACTCTTTTCGCTGGTCCTTCTCGTTCATCCGACACTCCCGTTCGGTCAGCGCCTCTCGTAGCAAGTCCTGTCGACTCCACGTTTGCTCTAGTTTATATCGACAAACTGGACTTAATCCTCTGTCCGCTGAAACGTTAATCCTTTCTCCGCTGATGCCCCGAGGTCATGCATTGCACCAAGTCCTGGCATCAACTCGCTCCCCTCCTGCTGTGATTTCCATTTACACAGTAGGAGGGTGCTCTAGCCTGGGGCCTTGACCAGGTGTTTCAAGAGATTATCATGTTCATGCACATTCTGCTTCGTTACCAGATTTAATCAATGAGTTACCAGGGCCAATCAATACGTTACACTGAGTTACACTTCCACAATTCCCTCATCTTTTTGTTTTTGTTTATATTAACCATTAATCTAAACATCAATATAAGTAAACAATCAATCACTACTAGTAAACATCATTACAAGTATAAGTAAATAATCAATCACTTTGGTAATCAAATTCCCTTAGGCATACACCGTCATCCTGCAAGAATCACAAAACATTTCGTTGGTCATTGACTCCTTCCATATTGTTCAATCTATTGCATTTGCATCACAAATATATTTTCAAAACAACACTTCACCATCACCAAGATACAACAATTTCACTTCATTTTCAAGTTTTGTAAAGCATCTGCACCATCTGGCAAAAAACGTTTGCCTCCACACAAATGTTGACTTTGTTTGAAAGGAAGGGCTGATCACTTGTGTTTGAATCCAGGTATGAAACATTTTCTCCTAATGTCTTCATAGCTCCTGCACTACTTCGTGTAGGATTTCGCTGTTGTGGTAACACTGCGGAGTCATAGACTGACCCTTCTCTCCATGTAGCATTCTTGCCACTTTTTTGCTGTGAACCATAATGATTCCTTGAACAAGGCCTTCACCCAGTTGTAGTCGACTTGCCTCCTCCCTCATTGTGAGTGGGCAGCAAGTATTGGTGTGACGTTGATTGGCCAGCAAGATGTGGAACAGGGATGCCGGATGCATCCACTCTGATGTTGGGACCATGGTGTTCAGGTCATTCATGGTCCTTACCAGGAGCAACCAGCAGAATCGTGCACAGCTGTTGTGACAAGGGCACAGCCGTTTTTTGCAGCTCCATGCTGGTTCCCCGGACGTTGGTGAAGTAATAACATATGTCCCCGCATTTCACAGAGGTTGCAGGTAAAATGTCGTTGTCCTGCAACTTCTGATGTGGTGAATGTTCGAAGTCTTCGAACAAGAGTAAGTGATCGCCTTTCTTTCATATGTTGCAGTGTGATCCAGGCAAATGGTCACATAAATTTCCTTGGTGAAGGTAAGCATTCATCTCCAAGTTACACGGGAGAATGTCTTCATCATTCTTTGAGAAAGAGGGTGTATGCCACGATTAACTTCATTTTTTAGCCACAAATTTTCTTTCTCGAACTTCTTCCCAATTCCGTTAGCAATCCCTCCAAAATGTGATCTCGTCTTATCCTTATGCTCAGTCATATCTGAATCTGCTTTCCGCACACACTGAATCAGATAGGGTACATCTTACCATGAAATCAGCATAATCATGTATATCTTCCGACAGTTTCACATTCAACAATTTGTTGTTTTTTCTTAACACAAAAAGTTATATTCATTTATATGCGTCACACAAATAATATTCAATCAGGTATGTATTTTATTACTAAACTAAGAATAGCATTGTATATGATTACAATCACAAACGGGAATACCTAATTCCCAACAACAATTTTCCCAAACCAACAAATTAAGCATAATGTATTATTACCATAATTCCTCTCCACTTTTTCTTTTCCCTCTTTTTTCCTAACAGTGTGTCACTCGTGGTGATATGAGTTCATTGATATTGTAATTGACACAACTCATAACATTGTCGTTATGCCATTATCTTAATTCTACTGTTTATGTCGCCATAAAAGTCTTCCTTTTCTGGTTCCACATTTCTTTCCTCATTTGTCACTTCATGCGTTATCATCGTGTTGTTGGTTACCTTATTCAAACACACCGTCACTAAGGCTTTCAAGCAAGCCACCACTAAAACAATTGCCAATATAACTACTAAACCAACAAACAAGTCTGCTACTCCTTGTATATATTCATACCTATGACATAGTTATATGTCGATGACATTTAACATTATATACCAAACTAACAAGCTTCCTAAAAGGTAAATAAAGAAAATCCCTTAATATGTAACATAATCAGATTATTTGTCTTACCCTGATCCCCCTATCTCCCGGGGTTGAACTCAATCCCCTGATCATGAGTGTAGTTGTGATACATTTTTTTCACTCATGCTGTATTAATATCAGCAGGTAATTGTATGTCATGTAGGCAAATAAATGTCACTATTCCAAGTAGGAATATCGCATGTTGAAAATGTAATGTTTATCAATGCAAGGGGTGTTAAAATGTAATTCAAATGACTGTAAATCACGACTATCATTTTTCTACCACTGAATGTTCTGCTGGGCTGCTAGGTGCAGCCTCATTTTCTGTGGGATCGTCCACCTTAGCCCCATGTGCTTGTTTGCAATGAGGGGCATGAATCCAACTTTCTATTTTGGGTCCATCTTTTTTTTTTTCTTTTTTTTTTATTCTTATCAATCTCCTATGGTTTATCATTTCGTTCCAAGATACCGCAACCAAAGGTTTTAACCAAAGCTCTACCAAACTATTTCCAATTTGAACAAAAATGCCAGTGAAACAATGATTCGAAGGATTAACTTCAAGGGGTCAATAAATTTATTCTATAGCCAGATCTAATTTTCCCATCCAATAGTTTGCCTTGCCACATGTCATATTATAACACCTTAATAAACCTTCGAAAAAATGTTTCCCATCTCAACAAATTTCCTTTTTTACAAATAGCCATGTGTAACTTACGTATTTAACTACAATTTCCTCTCAATTTGTTTGGCCTAACTGGCCGCAAAAGTGGCTGCCAGCATGCAGTACCGTTTTTTTATCTACCAAGGAAGTGTTCCACACAAGACCTCTACCAAAATGTTGTTTGTAAAAAACAAATCTGGGATTTCTGATTACATGGATGCACACTCTCAGGACATTTTCAGGCTGCTGTTAACAATCCACTACGATGACTTAATTCCTTTACCCACAATCAAATAATTAGTACAAATTGAGGATATTATCCCTATCACATTCTTTTATAGATTCATTATGTTGGATCTAATTTTTCCCAATAATTTTCCACTGCTGTAAGGCGGAACAATAGCTCTCATAAGTCTTAGTAATATCGTACTTAATTTGCCCAGCAGAGAATAATTTATTTACTATCCTTTCTCATCTGTTAACCAGTGACTTTGTTTAAACTCCAGAACTGAAAACCCACAATAGTTCAAACCAGCAAAATTTTCTTTACTATTTTCCCATATCATCTATGCCTAAAACACATCCATACATACAGCACAATTTATATGCTGATAAAATTCAAGTTTATATATATAAAATCCATGAGCAGAGTATTCTGGGAAGTCAGTGTAAGACCTCTCCCAAATTTGGATGATTTTGTACTTCCTCATTTCCTTTTATGAAGCTCATATCCATAAATAGATGTTATTCTCATATACATTCTATCAAAAAATGGAATCCCAAAATTACTCACAATTTTACTATTAATTAATGGCTGCTCATAACCCAGCACATCAAATTTTTATATTCCATTTCCCTTGACAAAAGAGATAATGTTCATAATCAAATTATATTTCTATTTTATTTTACGGATTCTCTGGATATTCAATCCCATCCACATATCCCAATCCCATCCACATATAACTATCCATTTCCAGACAGGCACACTGTCGGTGTCAACAATCTTGTAAGATTGATACAAAAAAACACACACACACATGCATTATGCATATTTGTTTGCGTTGGAACCATTATTTACAGATCAGATGGGTGTCAATTTTATTTCAATTTCATAAAATTTGTCAATCAAATTCAAAATGCTTATAGACAAATAAACCAAAAGTCCATTCTTAGAAAACCCTTATGATGTCACATTGAAATTACCCTTTCTGCCTTCACACTAATCTATCCAAATTTTGACTACACACCCATTTGCATGTCAGTCGACCATTGACCTATCAATCGTGCGGAACAATAGTCCGAAATTCCCACCTGATCATCATGTGACTCTTGTTACTTGGTTTGCCAAAAAATTGCAACGCAATTGTTCCAAACTTTGTAAATTTAAAATTGCTGTGCCCAAAATAGAAGATCCAATTTTGGCATTTGATCAATTAATTATTAATTTGTTAACAAGCAAAAAGAAAAAATGAATCATTCTTGCTCTGAAAACTTTTCAGACACAAGAATCATCGACAGTTATTCATGTTTGTCCAGTAATCGAATCTGTTGAGGCCAATCATCATTTGGGATTTGCAGCAATGAAGGCCTAATCATTGTCTGAGGTACCGGTAAGCACTGGTACCCTTGATCTTGGTTTGCCCCATGACCTTGTCTTCCTGTTGACATACGGACATCTTCTTCTCCAATGTCCCATCTTTCCACACTCGAAACACCGGTTTCTGTCGTTGTCTGATCTGTGCACCTGTGCACTTGTATTGCTGGGCTGCATCTCTACATCCCTGAGTTGCCACTGCAATCTCTCGTTATCTCCTGAAACACGAAAAAATTCTCTGTACCGTCCTTTTTGGGGAGACAACTGGAAATCAGATGGGACAACTGTGACTTTCATTCCTAATTTCGAGGGCAGTTGTGCATTTGTCTCCTCCACTGTATCCTGTATCCTTTTTATTTTAAGTTCTAGTTCCGTTATCCGTTCTTGCTGTTCCCGTTGTCTGGATTCACCATCCCAAAGATGGAATGCAAGCCAGTCTACCGTTAGATTCTGTCTCTTCCTGGCTTTCAATCTTTGTTCCAATCTTTCCAATCGACTTCGCTCAAATGTACCATCTCTTGGAAACTCCTCATCATGTCCCTTTGTCCACAAATACCAATTCTCGACCTGCCTTATAGCTTCTGCACCATAACGGTCGTACATATGATGTGTACAAGTACCTTTTTGTGGAATCTCTGGTTGTCCTTGTGTATTCTTGCAGGCTCCATTTCCCATTCTGCCTTTTATCAAAGTAGCGTTGGATGTGTTGTAGTTTGTTCCTCTAAAGCTTCACTCGTACCTCCAGGAAGGGTCTCTCCACCTGTTCGCACGGTGATTTCCAGAGAATCTCCCTCAGCCGTGGCTTTTGCACAATCCAATCTCACAGATCAGTATTTGCAGATGAGCCGGAGGGTCAGTATGAAATGGGTGAATCCTCAGGTGTCCGCTCTGTTGACGGGGAAATCACACAATGGTAACCGCACATATATATCTGTATATAAACTCACCACCTTGCTCAATATTCCCAGGTTGTCTCCACATTGTTAATATCACGCAAAGATATCAAAGCTTCTTTCTTGAGACCGCATTTTCATCAATCAAACAATCAATATATTCAATTCAATTTATTCAGTTAAATTTATTCTATTAAATTCAATCAATTAGATTCAATCTCAATTAATTCATCAATATTCATCAATAAATTAAATTAATCATTCTGGATGACTCCTTGCATAAGCCCTTTCCCCAATGATGTCAGGACAGGTCCATCCATTGACCGTCACCTCTGGTTCGTACCTCATGTCAATTGATGAATCACCGTCCTGTCCTAGGGTCATATCTGACATATTTCCCCATTTTGCCTGGTCTCCACAAATTTTCTTTGCAACCACTAAAGGCAACTCATCCTTCATTCGTGAGACAGCCAAAATGGATGGCAGATATTAAAGTTCATTGGGAAAAATATCTCATCATTTTTTTTTTTCTTTTAATAGTATCCAAAATCTCTTGGCAATATAAATTTCGTAAAACTCCTGAAATAAGACTGTAAAATTCCTTCAATCATGCTAAATTTTGAAACTCCATCGCTTGTACCACCCAATTTATCCCATAGGGCTTGAAAGTTCTTTCCCAAGTTCATGCAATCATTCTGCATTTGAACCCTATGATATCTTTCATAATAATCATCATGATTTTATCGTCATGGTCCTATCATAATCATCTATTTAAAACGAACATTTCCTTTATCACCACAGCTATGTGGTATAATCAACAATAGAATAAAACTGTACATAGCAACAGGCTACCTCATGGCCACTTAGTATACCTATTGACAATAAGTCATAACAATATCGAATAATCATTGAACAATTCAAAAAATCGCTTCCCCTGCTCCAGCCGCAGCATCCGTGATATTTGTTTGCTCATTCACTATTCCTGATTCGTCATCAAGGATCTCCATCATCACACAGCGTACTTAATTCCGCATTCTAATGAGAATTCAACAGGATTTTACGACTCAAAGGAAAAGAACGAGCAGACCTTTTGCAGGATGATCGTTACAAAAATCGTTACATATATTAAAGTATTTATGATGTCGACAAATCATATCTTAATTCTTACAAGATTTTGGTTCTTTGAATAAATCACAGCACCGGGAGAACCAGCTCCAAAAATGGATCTTTGTGTTTATTCAGCACCCTAGTAATTGGTTCTTTGTGTACTAATTACACAGCACCCAGGCCCCGCTCATATGGATCTTTGTGCAGCGCTACACAGCACCTGAGCAAAAAGGGGTTTCATCTACATTTTCCCTATCTGGTGTACCATCCGTGATATTTGTCTGCTCATTCACTATTCCTGATTCGTCATCAAGGATCTCCATCATCACACAGCGTACTTAATTCCGCTTTTTAATGAGAGTTCAACAGGAATTTACGACTCAAAGGAAAAGAACGAGCAGACCTTTTGCAGGACGATAACTGGAATTAGTCGTGAAAATATATCCAAATACACAAAAATACACACCCACACAAATAAACAACATTTATTCCGTTTAACAGAACAAACATTTCCTCTATCATGACATGCATGTCTTCAAAATTATATGCCCAAGAGAAAAAGTAAAATTAATTAAAACTGCGGGCAGTGATAATCCGGGGACCATACCGCTCCATCCTGATTGGACGGGTGCGTGCTAGAGTCGTTAATAACGACAGTCCAGATCCGATTGTTCAAAATTTTAACTCAATCGATCGAAAAATGAACGCAGGGATGCATTTTAAAGGTGCAGTGGCACTAACTGAGTTGCCACGAATATGGCCACGAAATTGCCAATATGGCCATCACAAAATATTTTCCTTAATCAATTGGCTCATAGCATAACCAATCTGTAAGTATTTCATCCGAAGATGTATTTCTGAGGACTTTTAATTAAATAAGTCATTTATAAATCAACGAGTTAATTTATTAAATGATTAATCAATAAATTAATATTTTCCTTGACAGCCACATCCCTTGGTCAGTGTTATGTCCAAATATCAGCTTCCTTACTCAAAAGGTGCCTGAGTTAATGTAATGTAATTACTGTAATAAGATTACTGCAATTACTGTAATGATTACTGTAATTACTGTAATTACCGGAACTGTAATTACTGTAATTACCTCAGGTAATTACTGTAATGTAATTACTGTAATTTAATAAGCAATGTAATTAATTAAATAAGTACTTCATTAATCGCTAATAATGAAATAATTCCTGAATTCTTATCCGATTCACTTAACATTTTGAGTGTCCCCAAAACGTTGGAGCAAAACGTTGCAACAACGAAAGTGAAACGTTGTAGCGACGTTGTGGAAACGTCAGCAAAACCCAACAAACAAGAACAGTACACATTTCCTGTAATTATCTCCCATAATCACAACAAGAACAGTACACATTTCCTGTAATTATCTCTCATACTCACCAAACAAGAACAGTACACATTTCCTGTAATTATCTCTCATAATCACAACAAGAACAGTACACATTTCCTGTAATTATCTCTCATACTCACAACAAGAACAGTACACATTTCCTGTAATTATCTCTCATAATCACAACAAGAACAGTACACATTTCCTGTAATTATCTCTCAAAACCCAACAAACAAGAACAGTACACATTTCCTGTAATTATCTCCCATAATCACAACAAGAACAGTACACATTTCCTGTAATTATCTCTCATACTCACCAAACAAGAACAGTACACATTTCCTGTAATTATCTCTCATAATCACAACAAGAACAGTACACATTTCCTGTAATTATCTCTCATACTCACAACAAGAACAGTACACATTTCCTGTAATTATCTCTCATAATCACAACAAGAACAGTACACATTTCCTGTAATTATCTCTCAAAACCCAACAAACAAGAACAGTACACATTTCCTGTAATTATCTCCCATAATCACAACAAGAACAGTACACATTTCCTGTAATTATCTCTCATACTCACCAAACAAGAACAGTACACATTTCCTGTAATTATCTCTCATAATCACAACAAGAACAGTACACATTTCCTGTAATTATCTCTCAAAACCCAACAAACAAGAACAGTACACATTTCCTGTAATTATCTCCCATAATCACAACAAGAACAGTACACATTTCCTGTAATTATCTCTCATACTCACCAAACAAGAACAGTACACATTTCCTGTAATTATCTCTCATAATCACAACAAGAACAGTACACATTTCCTGTAATTATCTCTCATACTCACAACAAGAACAGTACACATTTCCTGTAATTATCTCTCATAATCACAACAAGAACAGTACACATTTCCTGTAATTATCTCTCATAATCACAACAAGAACAGTACACATTTCCTGTAATTATCTCTCAAAACCCAACAAACAAGAACAGTACACATTTCCTGTAATTATCTCCCATAATCACAACAAGAACAGTACACATTTCCTGTAATTATCTCTCATAATCACAACAAGAACAGTACACATTTCCTGTAATTATCTCTCAAAACCCAACAAACAAGAACAGTACACATTTCCTGTAATTATCTCTCATACTCACCAAACAAGAACAGTACACATTTCCTGTAATTATCTCTCATAATCACAACAAGAACAGTACACATTTCCTGTAATTATCTCTCATACTCACAACAAGAACAGTACACATTTCCTGTAATTATCTCTCATAATCACAACAAGAACAGTACACATTTCCTGTAATTATCTCTCATACTCACAACAAGAACAGTACACATTTCCTGTAATTATCTCTCATAATCACAACAAGAACAGTACACATTTCCTGTAATTATCTCTCATACTCACCAAACAAGAACAGTACACATTTCCTGTAATTATCTCTCATAATCACAACAAGAACAGTACACATTTCCTGTAATTATCTCTCATACTCACAACAAGAACAGTACACATTTCCTGTAATTATCTCTCATAATCACAACAAGAACAGTACACATTTCCTGTAATTATCTCTCATACTCACCAAACAAGAACAGTACACATTTCCTGTAATTATCTCTCATACTCACAACAAGAACAGTACACATTTCCTGTAATTATCTCTCATAATCACAACAAGAACAGTACACATTTCCTGTAATTATCTCTCAAAACTCACCAAACAAGAACAGTACACATTTCCTGTAATTATCTCTCATAATCACAACAAGAACAGTACACATTTCCTGTAATTATCTCTCATACTCACAACAAGAACAGTACACATTTCCTGTAATTATCTCTCATAATCACAACAAGAACAGTACACATTTCCTGTAATTATCTCTCATACTCACCAAACAAGAACAGTACACATTTCCTGTAATTATCTCTCATAATCACAACAAGAACAGTACACATTTCCTGTAATTATCTCTCATACTCACAACAAGAACAGTACACATTTCCTGTAATTATCTCTCATAATCACAACAAGAACAGTACACATTTCCTGTAATTATCTCTCATACTCACAACAAGAACAGTACACATTTCCTGTAATTATCTCTCATAATCACAACAAGAACAGTACACATTTCCTGTAATTATCTCTCATACTCACAACAAGAACAGTACACATTTCCTGTAATTATCTCTCATAATCACAACAAGAACAGTACACATTTCCTGTAATTATCTCTCAAAACCCAACAAACAAGAACAGTACACATTTCCTGTAATTATCTCCCATAATCACAACAAGAACAGTACACATTTCCTGTAATTATCTCTCATACTCACCAAACAAGAACAGTACACATTTCCTGTAATTATCTCTCATAATCACAACAAGAACAGTACACATTTCCTGTAATTATCTCTCATACTCACAACAAGAACAGTACACATTTCCTGTAATTATCTCTCATAATCACAACAAGAACAGTACACATTTCCTGTAATTATCTCTCATACTCACCAAACAAGAACAGTACACATTTCCTGTAATTATCTCTCATAATCACAACAAGAATACACATTTCCTGTAATTATCTCTCATACTCACAACAAGAACAGTACACATTTCCTGTAATTATCTCTCATAATCACAACAAGAACAGTACACATTTCCTGTAATTATCTCTCATACTCACAACAAGAACAGTACACATTTCCTGTAATTATCTCTCATAATCACAACAAGAACAGTACACATTTCCTGTAATTATCTCTCATAATCACAACAAGAACAGTACACATTTCCTGTAATTATCTCTCAAAACCCAACAAACAAGAACAGTACACATTTCCTGTAATTATCTCCCATAATCACAACAAGAACAGTACACATTTCCTGTAATTATCTCTCATAATCACAACAAGAACAGTACACATTTCCTGTAATTATCTCTCAAAACCCAACAAACAAGAACAGTACACATTTCCTGTAATTATCTCTCATACTCACCAAACAAGAACAGTACACATTTCCTGTAATTATCTCTCATAATCACAACAAGAACAGTACACATTTCCTGTAATTATCTCTCATAATCACAACAAGAACAGTACACATTTCCTGTAATTATCTCTCATAATTACCTCTATTTATATATACTAGGGCGTGCCCGCACGTACGTGCTTGCCCGTACGTGCTTGCAAAAAAAAAAAAAAAAAACACATGCGTGCAAGCAACAACAAAACTTTGAAACCACGTGGCAGTTACGACCACAGAACCCCCCTCCTATTTACATGCAATGGTTTGGTCCATTCGCAAAGCCAAAACGAACGACCACAGAACCCTCGCCATTAATATCTATTGTAAGCGTGCCAAATCAATAAGTATCAATTTTTTTTCTTTTTTTTTTTTCTATGAGCCTCGACCAGAGAGTGGTTGCTACTCACAAAACACTCGTCGCTAGCTGTTCCATTGTCTGCCGATTCCCACTCTGCTGTTTTTGTCTCATAATCAGGATAAATTTGGAACAGCCCTTAAACTAACATCAAGCAGATCAATTTTTATATTTAGGTTGAGGTTTCACACAAACTGGTTAACTAAATAATACAGAATTATTATTATTATTATATCTCCGCCTTGGTGACCAGTTTATGTTTTGTATCCCACTGATAGGCCGGATCTGGATTCGGACCTGAACCAAAATCCAATCATTTCGTCGTGTAGTGATGGACCTGGACAAAATTTTATGCAATTTTTTTTTTCCCATCGCCATCTTTCATCATAATTCTGGACCGGCATGAGGGGGGGTTGTCTGTCATGAATTTATTTGTTGATCGAACGAGGTTTAATTTGTCTAAATCCGACCAGTCGTTTCCAAAGATATAAGCCTTTTTGTCGCAATACCATAAATTGGAATGAGGTAAAATATATATATATAAATATAATTCCCTTTCCCGGTTCCCTGTCGCTCGCCGAGCGCCGAGTGCTTTGAACAAGTGCAAAAAAAGAAGTACTTTATACGTGTCGTGTGCGGGTGGGTAAACGAGTGTACCGGCCTTACACGTCCTGGAAGCAAGCGGTCGCAAGGTGCACACTTGCTCCGTTTGCTTCCAGGTCACAGTAAGGCCCTTTAATAACCAGCGCAAAAATACGTATTTACAGAAATCATTTAGAAAAAAAACGAATAAATTGCTACAGTCGTTTATCGAAATCCCATTCGTGATGGCTCACGCCACCTATATCGCGGCATCGGTGCGCAAAGAAGCCCCAGACCACCTGCTCCCCCATGTATGTACACATAACTTCCAAGTTCGTAAATCATATTGGACAAAACAAGACACACTCACCTTTTACTTGCTTGTACAATTGATCTCAGCGGTGCCTCCAGATTGTGGAAGAATTTTGTGTATGACTCACAGGACTCCAATGACCGCACACAGGTTTACAAAAGGTCTAGTTTATTAACTGTATTTACTTCATTCCAATTACCAAAATGATACCGCATAATATAATGGATCAGGTTAACTCTTTTCGCTGGTCCTTCTCGTTCATCCGACACTCCCGTTCGGTCAGCGCCTCTCGTAGCAAGTCCTGTCGACTCCACGTTTGCTCTAGTTTATATCGACAAACTGGACTTAATCCTCTGTCCGCTGAAACGTTAATCCTTTCTCCGCTGATGCCCCGAGGTCATGCATTGCACCAAGTCCTGGCATCAACTCGCTCCCCTCCTGCTGTGATTTCCATTTACACAGTAGGAGGGTGCTCTAGCCTGGGGCCTTGACCAGGTGTTTCAAGAGATTATCATGTTCATGCACATTCTGCTTCGTTACCAGATTTAATCAATGAGTTACCAGGGCCAATCAATACGTTACACTGAGTTACACTTCCACAGCGGCCATCCTCAACTGTGGTGTTAATCGCGCTTGCGTGACAATATGTTAATGATGATGTCATTGGTGCCTTCATTATGACGTCATAATTCAACAAGTACAACACTTATCCAATCATTATGATATTTTTTTTTCTCAGCAATTGTTGGTCTAATGGACACGAACTTTTCACCATAGGAGCGCCTCCTCCTGTGTAATATTTTAAAGATAATCGTGACGTCATCGGGCATGTGGTACAAGCGCCATATTGGAAAAACCAAAAAACGTTGCATCTATCTCAAAAACCGCTCCATGGAAAATTTAAACGTGGCTCATTGTAAAGAACTCCAAATGGGGAATGAGTGTTGTTAACGATTAAGTCATTGGTGCCGTAATTATGACGTCATAATTCGACAGGGACAACGCTTAGTCTGATCAGTTTGAAATTTATTGAGCGTGATCTTAGATCTATGCAACAATTGTATTGGAGAATATATATTTATGATGTCATCGCTCCCGTGGTCTGGCAGCCATATTGGATCAAAGAAAAAAAACGTTCAAAAACAGAAGAGCTGGCTAGCACCAAGTTGACTGCGCAGGGTAAGTGTTCTATGAATACCATCTAGTTATCCAACGTATCCAAAAATAGGGCATTTGTCCAGGGTACTGGCACAGCCATTTTTCTTTCCGAAAGATACCCTGAGATCTTTAACATGCAAAACCGAAACAGAGAATGGACAGTCAGTTAGTCTCCTCTCCAGACACACTCCCACCCGCAACCTCCGCTCTGCTGGTACCAACCTCCTGACCCCCCCCCCCCCATGCGGACCAAATTCAGATCCTGGGGGGACAGGGCCTTCTCCATCGCTGCTCCCACCCTCTGGACCTCACTACCTCACACCGTCAGAGACTCCTCCTCACTCACCACATTCAAAACACAACTCAAGACCCACCTGTTCAACACTGCATTCAACATTTAACCCACAGCATTTAACCCCTGACTATCTCTTCTGCTTCTCCTTCCTTTTGCTTTGATTATTTACCTATTGATTTTTGTCTTTTTGCACTTGTTTTTTGTGCTCTGTCAAAGCGCCTTTTAGTGTAGCAGCATAGCAAACCTGTTGTGCATTTTGTGATACAAGCACCAAATTTGGCACAAATGTACATTAATATGTTGCGAACATTTTCAGATATTGGGCCACTTGAAATTCTCTATGTCCGCCATATTGGATTTCAAAATGGCCGCCACTTGAAATCTACATTTGCTATTATCTCTGGACGTAATGCAGCTATTGACTTGATTCTGGTATCTAAATGTATGTTTTTGGGGGCAAGGAATCCAATGGTACCAATTTCAACTTAATATTATCTATCACAGTCTGTTATATAATTTTATTTGGAAATTATCTAGGCAAATATTGGATTCAACACAATACTTTGAAAAGAATGTCTTAGTTCTGTAAATGTCTTAGGTATAATACTGACATGCTACATGGTCTAGTATTTGAGGCTAGGTGTACTGGTATCTGAGGCTAGGTATATACCGGTACTGAAGATACGTGTACATAAACAGTCTCCTGTTAACAAGTTCAGCATTGCCACAAGTACATGTATGTTGTTGACTCATCGTCATGTGCAGTCCCCTTCACACACACAGAGGGCTGTGCACTGAAGGGCAGCCTTTTTGCACTTGCAGCGCCTCACACACCCTTTCTTGCACTTGCAAGAAACCAGCTCAATGCAGCTGTGAGCTGCCTCAGTTAGCCTGGTCCAGTAAGGTGTGTACTGTCCTTCTCCAGTCCTTGACCAACCCCAGTTGGTTGGTGGAGGGAGCTCTGGTGCTGGCAGCAGTATCTGACCCCACACATGTCCACCTTGATACACTGCCCTCTTGACATGTTCCTCCAGAGCTGCCTTCGTTGGAGGGATGAGCTGCACATTGTTATTCCTTGCGAAGAGTTTCCTCCTGGCCTTGTCAATGTCTGTGCATTTGCTGGTTCGATCATACAACAGGATCACGAACCTCTCGATGATGCGCATTGCATCGTCTGGTATGTCACGAGGTGCAGAGGACAGCAGCAGCAGCGCCTCAGTGAGTTCTGGCAGTACCGTCCAGACTGCCCACGCAGTGTTCTTGCCATGTCTATGAAAACTAGACACAGTGTCACATTCAGTTAGAGCGTGGAACATTGGCAGTGCACGAGCCTTCTCTCGTCCCAATCCAGCTGCTATTTCGTGTGCTGCTAGGTATCGGAAACTCTGGCCTGTTCCGAATGCCAGCCACAGTTTGTCTTCTGGTTGCAACTCCTGTGCCAGGGACACTGCCAGCACCACAACATCGGTGTCTACAGTCCGGATGAGTATTGCATGGTGTCCATGCTGGACTGCGTGAGATGCATGCAGCAACATCCGACTGTCAGCCTCTTCATGGTTACATGGGGCGAGTGAGGTCAGATCTGGCAGTAGTGGCTTGCTGAGCACTGCCTCTCCATCAGTAATGACGAGTTGCTTGTCCTCCTGGTCAAACCATTCCATGAGAGCTGCTGAGAGGAACCTGAACAGCTCGGTCTTGTTGCTGTCCACTCGTAGGAAGTTCTGCCAGTTTCCTGGTATGGCTGCGGCAGCCACCACACGTCTCCGCACACCTTGTCCCCGCTTTGCACGTGTACTACCTTTCAGTGAATCAGCAAGGTAAGTATCCCAGACCAGATCCAGGCGTGACACTGTTTGCAGCTTCGTGGACATATATGGGATGAAGATCTGTTGTGCATACTCTTCAAAGGTCTTTGATGCAGCCGGCTTCAGCATCTGGACGATGGCTGCTCCATCAAGCACAATACAGGTCGTGACAGGAGTCTCTGTCTTTGCGTCGGAGACTTCTTCCAAGCATGTGAGGAGATCACTCTTGGTACCAGTGCAGAGGCTTCCACCATCAGACAATGCAGGAGGACATGCCTGATTCTCGTGACAAAAGAACTCCTCAAGGTTTCCATCCCTCGTCTGGCAGCCAATGTACAGGCGTGCGAAGAGTTCACGGTCATTCTTGATGGAGGCGAGCTGTTGCTGACCTTTGCTCTGGCTTCTTGGAGTGGAAGTGCTGAACACCTTCAGCTTGTTACGAGGAATGGGTGCGTCCACTGCCTTTGTTCTGTCCAACAGACACTCTCTGGTGAAAGCCTCGAACTGCTCTTGGCCAATCCTCTTGGCATTCATCACGGTCTCCACAGCAGCAGGATCTGCGATCTCCTTTGTGTCCAGTTTGACTACATCCTGACTCTCCTCCTCGAATGGGTTGTCCATCTCCTCCTATGACACCGACGAGAGAGCGAACATCTTTCACAAATGAGGCCTGTACACTTGGCGTCTGATCATGATGACGTGTGTCTGCTGTTTGCCGTCTCCAGTGTTGGTTCCCATCCTGGAATTCTTCGATCACCCTGGCAACTTCTGGTCCCGCAACCATCCAGCAACGTAGGGCACTAGGGTTGTCAGTGAGCCCAACTGCTCCACCGTCTCCTTTGATGCAGGCATTATTCTGCTCATGTGCCTGGTCAATCGGGATTGAAGAGAACACCCTCTGTGTTTTCTGAACGGTGAAGTGGCTTTCCCTGAATTTCCTGGCTACATCTGGGTGTTTGATGGTGAGTTCGGCCATGTCCTTCAGGTGCACTGGTATCCACCTAGCATAGTGGGTGTGATCCAGTGCATGGAACCAGGGGACCAGCTCTGTCAAAAGCATCGAGGTACATCATTAACGATCCCTGCCTGAGAGAACGCACATACACTAGAACCAACAGTTCTAGTTCCAGCACGGTTGCCCAGTAGTGAAACTGGGGGATGTCTTCTCCTCTCTGGCAACACCAGTCTTCAAACTCCGGAAGGTCCTCTGCATCCCTGGTTTCTCCCAGACAGTAGTGGTTGTAGGCACGGTGTTGCAGGATGTACAGTGCTGCTGCAGTCACTTGATGTGCTCTTCTTGTGCGCAAGACATGGGATGCTCGCAGGAATGAGTCTGCTGTCCCTGCTGTCGCAATCTCGGCTTGCACAAGTGCTTGCACCCAACCACTCCCTTTCAGCCAGTCCCCCAGTGTCCTCAGTGCCGCCATCTCTATGTGGAGGCCACCAAACATCACCACTATCTGGTCTTCACCATAGCTCTCTGGCCACTTCCACTGTATCTGCTTGGCCAAAGCAAACAGTGGCTGATCAACGGTGACCACTGGTGTCTGTCCAGGATTCAGGTGTTCCACAGCATTCTTCACGACGTCCATTGAGTGCCGGATCATGGCCACTGTGTGGGCACTCTCCAGGAAGAGTGGAAGCAGCGACGTGGGGCAGATGACTCGAGCATCTGGTGGCTGTCGGCTGGCATGAAATGCAGCCCAAGATGTGTTGTCATTGTCCACTGTACCAGTGTTGTCTTCCAGGACTCGCTTTGCATTGCCTAGCCATTGGTATTCTTCATCAGTCTGCTGTTTGAAGTCTCCTCTGGTCAATGACGCCACTTTAGCAGCTGGGACAGGCGACTTCTTGATGCTGCTAGTGACAGGGGGTACATCAGTGTAGTAGTGCGGCAAGGGGGACCGTGCATCCCCAGATCCTCCAACAATGACGATACTCCGATCCACTCCTTCACCAGTGTAAGAAGGATGTTGTATGAGGGAGATAGCGGTACCATGGAAGGAGTCCTTTGATGTTGTTGCACTGGGGTTGTGATCTATGTTGTCTACAGCGGCAGTTGTAAACACTTTGCCACGCATCTTCGGAGGGCAGACCACTCGTTCTCTGTGAAACTGTTGGCAGACACTGTTGCCCATCTGTGCTGAGAGCTGGAGCACTCTATCATAGGAGATGCTCAGGTCAAGGTGTGACAGTCTGTCGACCAATTCCTTCTTGTGTGTATGAGCATGCAGCATCAACTGCATCATCCCTATGTATATTGGAAGTGGGGTCTCCTGTGCAACACTGTGCCTGACACTGGTGGATGATGTGGTGCCACGTGTTCGCTTGTGTTTGATGCTGTTGAACTTCAGTATCTGAGCTGTGGCAATTGCTGCAGGGTTAGTGTCTGCCATCTGTTCCTTGATGCTGGGTCCCTCTAGGATCATACTGACTAGGGCAAGCAGCAACGGTGGCACAGATTCTTCTTGACATACTTCAGGGAATCCTGTGAAGGGCTTGGCTTCTCCAAACATGTGACGGCGAACAATCTGTGCAGCATGGGCAAGATGGACTGCATCACTATCACTGTCCAGCTCGCAGGCTTTGGCAAGAGCAGCACCGACATCTTCTTCAAATGCCATCAGGATGTCTCTCCCCTTGGTGTGTGCCCGCATGTCAGGAAACTGAGCCAACAGTCTCTGTTTCAGTCGTGTGGAGTGGACTCTCGTGTCGAGCTGGACTCCTAGCTGTTCCATTCTGGACTGATAGAGCTGGACAAGGTCAGCCAATCTGAATACTGGTGCCGTCTCCTCATCTTGTCTGGTTTCTTCAATGTAGAGGACGAGTTCAGCGAAGACAACTGCCGACATTGCTCGCTCTTGTTTTGTGTCCTGTGATCCTGTTGACTGGGCCTTTCTTGTGCGATTGTAAAGTCCTATCAAGCACCGTGGGTGATACTGGGCGTCCAACGCTATCATGTCCCCACCACTGAGACGGCCCAGCAGTTCTGTATCACCAAGAAGGGTTGCACAGGCACGCACCCGTTTGTCCATTTGGAATGTTGCAGCTTTCCGAAGACTGTCAGCCCCAGCAGGTTGTTCACAGAAGAAACAATTTTCTGGGACCTTCTTCTCTGTACTCGATGAGCGTGAATGTAACCTGGTGCGTTTGCATGCAGCTTGTTCCTCATCGCTCTCACATTCTTTCTTGAGTGCTCTCTTTTGTGCTCTCTGCAGTTTGGTGTTGTTGTACTGGAGCCTGCATGTCTGATGATATTTTGCACCGTGTGCAACCATCGCAGCTTCAATGCCATGACCATCATCGAGTCTTTCCAGGTGAAATGATCCTGGAAGCTCTCCAAGTTCACTGAATTTGACCAAGTTCTCTGCGAGTGAACTGTACCCACTCCCAATGTCTTTTCTCTTTGATTGGTCAGGTTTGGTCAGTGTCTCCATCTTGTCCTCTTGACATATAAGGCATAACTTCCAGTCAGTTGTGGTGAGGTGCTGTGATGTTGATGGTGAAGTTCGCTCAACATCAGCTAGTCTGAAGCTCTTGGACATGGTGGAACTGTCTTCTGAATCTGCAACGATACAATGATATAATGTTAACATTTTGTTATATATACTGCATGTAGTGGAGTCATGTTTGTAAACATTGTTAAAGACATGCTACAGTGCATTGTTAAGGAAACAAGACAGATGGAAGCCTATACAAGAAATTTCTGTACTCTAGAAACACAAAAGATGGCTTAAAGGGTCTAGGAAAAGGGGATTATGCATGTTTGGTATTTATTGACAATATGAATGTAATGTTACATAAAATATGCATATGAAAAACACAAATGAATGGGTCACTTTGTTTCCTAATGGGATATTAATTTATATTTTAGACTGCCAGTATATATGAGCTTGTCTGAGTTGTTACTAGTGATTTAGTATAGTATTTTTTTTATTTTTTTTTACAGAACTAAGACATTCTTTTCAAAGTATTGTGTTGAATCCAATATTTGCCTAGATAATTTCCAAATAAAATTATATAACAGACTGTGATAGATAATATTAAGTTGAAATTGGTACCATTGGATTCCTTGCCCCCAAAAACATACATTTAGATACCAGAATCAAGTCAATAGCTGCATTACGTCCAGAGATAATAGCAAATGTAGATTTCAAGTGGCGGCCATTTTGAAATCCAATATGGCGGACATAAAGAGAATTTCAAGTGGCCCAATATCTGAAAATGTTCGCAACATATTAATGTACATTTGTGCCAAATTTGGTGCTTGTATCACAAAATGCACAATTCTTTTGAATATTTGGGCTAAGCCGCCCCACTATTTGGGCTTCTTGAAAAGCGCTATATAAAATAAATGTATTATTATTATTATTATTATACAAAGGGCAGCGTACTCCGGGATGCGGCACCCCCTGCTGGAAGCGTCTCAAATCGGCAGCTTTTTGTTTATTCCAATCATGATTCGAGGGGGAGGGGAGAGAGAGAGTGTCCAAGCCAGACTGGACAATTCAATGACGAGAGAGACACCAACTGTCCCTGAAATAAATAAATACATGGTATAGAGCAAGCATCTGTTTAAAGAGGAACTTTAAAGGATACTTGGTTTGCACGCTTGATCTCTCGATTCAAAGCACTACAATGGGGAAACCTGATCTATTATATAAAGACGAAGATCTTCAAGATACAAGGGCCAAATTTATGAAAGGTGTTTAAGAGTTAAACGAGTGTAGAATCACATCGTGCGATGATCGCCCGTTCAAAGTTAATTGCATATCGCCAACGAGTGTCTATCTAATGCGCGATCAAAACCTATTCACAAGCATTTAAATAACAAAAACTTTTACACGTCGGCGATAGCGTGTTTAAGAGTGTGTTTAAAGCCTTGAAGCAACAATTAGGCAAAAATAGTATAGTTAGAACAACATTTGTACTCTCATATACTTCCTGGCGGTTTGTTAACTTTAGAATAACTGTAAGGGTATGGAAGGAGTGGCAAAACCTCACCAGATGTGCATACATAATACATAGATAGTGACTAATTTTATACTGTGTATGCAACCCAAATATAAAACATGATACAGTGCCTATGGAAAGTCTACACCCTCGTTCAAAATTGTCATCTTTTGTTGCTTTATAACCTGGAATTAAAATGCATGAAATCAGACTTTTTCCACCTTTATTTACACATCGTAACACACAACTTCCAAGTGAAAAACAAATTCTACAAATCTCACGAGATTCATGAAATATACAAAACTAGAATATCTTGGTTGGATAAATGTCCACCCCCCTTATAATAGCAATTGTAAATTAGCTCAGGTGTAACCAATCACCTTCAAAATCACACACCAAGTTAATTGGCCTCCACCTGCATTAAATTGTAGTGATTCTGATTATTTCAGAATAAAATCAGCTGTTCCTGTAGGTTTCCTCTGCTGGGTGGTGTATTTCACAACAAATACCCAACCATGGGCACCAAGGAGCTTTCAAAAGACCTCTGGGATAAAGTTGTGGAAAGGCACAGATCAGGGGATGGGTATAATAATATTTCAAAGGCCTTGAATATCCATTGGAGCACAGTCAAGACAATCATTAAGAAGTGGAAGGCGTATGGTACCACCAAGACCCTGCCTCGATCAGGCCGCCCCTCCAAACTGGATGATCAAGCAAGGAGGAGACTGATCAGAGAGGCCACTATGTGGCCAATGGCAACTTTGAAAGAGCTACAGGCCTTTATGGCAAAGACTAGTCACTGTGTGTATGTGACAACAATATCCCAAGCACTCCACAAGTCTGGCCTGTATGGTAGGGTGGCAAAAAGGAAGCAATTACTCAAAAAAGTCCACCTAGAGTCCCATTTGAGGTATGAAAAAAATACACTCCAGAAATTCTGAAGCCATGTGGCAAAAGGTTTTGTGGTCTCACGAAACCAAGTTATAACTTTTTGGCCAAAATGCAAAACGTTACATTTGGCACAAACCCAACAGAGCACATCAAGAAACTGTAAAGTACCTACTGTTTAGCATGGTGGTGGCAGGATCATGTTATGGGGATGTCTCTCATCAGCCTGGACTGGGGCAATTGTCGGGATAGAAGGGGAAAATGGATGGAGTAAAATACAGAAAAATCCTAAAGGAAAACGTGCTGCTCTCTGCAAGAAAGCTGAAATTGGGACGGAAATTCACCTTTCAGCATGACAACGACCTGACGCACACAGTCAAAGCTACACTGGAGGGGCTAAGGAACAAAACGATAAATGTCCTTGAGTGGCCAAGTCAGAGCCCCAACCTAAATCCAACAGAAAATCTGTGACATGACTTGAAGATTTCTGTCCAACGCTCCCCACACAACTTGACTGAGCTTGAACAGTTTTGTACAGAAGAATGGGCAAATATTGCCCAATCAAGGTTTGCAAAGTAGGCAGAATGACAACAATTACAGGCGTGAGTCTGGTGGGATAGGTCTCTATAGATCAGAGAGGCCACTCTGATCTCTCTCTATAGAGACCTATCCCACCAGACTCACGCCTGTAATTGTTGTCATTCTGTCGGCACTGTAGATGTTTCAATAACCATCATCGATCATTTCAATCCAGATTACCATAGTGACATACATGTGGGATATAGAGATTGTACGCATTCACGGATTGTCTTTTCCATGATCAATAGTTGGAGGGATGGATGGATGAGTCGAAGGAAACATAGATGAGTGGAAGGAAGGATGGATGAATGGAGGGAGTGATGGATGAGTGGAAGGAGCGATGGATAATCTCCATGGAGGGATGGATCAGTGGAAGGAGCGATGGATAATCTCCAAGGAGGGATGGATGAGTGGAAGGAGCGATGGATAATCTCCAAGGAGGGATGGACGGATCTCTCGAAAGAATCATACCGTTGGCTGCTGAATCTAATGCAAGATCACCTGGATCAACCTTCCATGAGGAGCAATGCGCTGAATCCCCTCCAACAATTGTCTGGGGTGCTTTGATTCTATGCAAGTGCATTATTTCAATTTCATGGTGGAGATATTGGCGGCTTTATTCAGGCTAATCGGCTGTTGTTGATCTCCCTTTGTAAATTGCTGTTTAGATGTGCGTTTTGCTGTGCGCGTACAAAGATGTTTTTGTCAGGGTTGAAGGGTTAGCGTGTGTTAGCAAGATGCTCGCGAAACGCTTTCGTAAATTCAGCCAAGGTGTTTAACCACACTGGTTCTGTTCAGGGTACCCAGCACCCAATGGTTCTTTTTTGTGAAGTAAATCATGCGATGTTTAAGGTCTATATGTTATACCTGGAACGATGTATGGATGGACTGAAGGAGAAGATGAACAAGTGGAAGGAATGTATGGAGACAAAAGGACTGAAAGTGAATATCAAAGACGAAGGTGATGGCAAGTGGTAAAGCATGTGGTGAGGGGGAAAGAACTGGGAAGTGGCCATGTGCTGTGTGCAGGAAGGGTGTCGGAGTGAACTCCATTCAATGTACAATGTGCGCTGAGTGGGTTCATCAAAAATGTAGTGGTCTGAGAGGGTCATTAACCACTAACCAGTGTGGCAGCTACATTGAAGTGTAAGGTGTGCACAGAGGGAGCTGCAGATGGAGGAAATGTTGAGTTGGATCTTGGAGACGGCGTTTAGCTGGAAGGTGTGAAAACATTTTGCTACCTCAGACATGCTGAATGGAGAAGGTGGATCAGACTCGGCAACGGTTGCTAGAGTGAGATGTGCATTGAAGAAGTTTCGGGAACTGAGTGGCGTGCTGATGAGGAGAGTCGTTGAAGCTGAAGGGAAAGGTGTATGCTGCATGTGCGAGAAGTGTTATGATTTATAGGAGCGAGACATGGGTAATGAACGTAGAGCAGCAACAAAGGGTGGAAATGCGAATGGTTCGATGGATGTGCGGAGTATCGTTGAGAGAGAGGAAGACAAATGATGACTTGTGAAAGATTATGGGAATAGAGCCTGTGATTGATGCTGTGAAGAGGAACAGGTTGAGATGGTTTGGTCATGTGTTGAGGAAAGATGAAAGTGACTGGTTGAGAAGAGTGATGGAAATGAATGTAGAAGGAAGTAGAGGACGGGCAAGACCGAGAAAGACTTGGCTAAAGATGGTGGAAGAAGAAATGCGGGCAAGGGGGTTAACAAGGGGAGATGCAGAAAATATGACAAAATGGAGAAGATTGTCATGGGGCCCATAGCAAGGCTAACCCCCGCTCTAGCAGGGAAAATGGCCTTAAAATGCATGTTGTTGTTGTTGTTGTTGTTGTTGTTGTTGTATGAAAAACAAAGGTGGATGGATTCAGATGAAACTAGGTGGATGAGTTGGTTAGGAGATAAGAACAAGCCGATTCGATATTGGTTCAGGTTTGAATCCACATCTGGCCTATCAGTGAGATACAAAACAAAAACAGTTTAGCCTCGCAGAGGTATGCGCTCCACTACATACCGTTGTAGTTGCATTCTGTAGAGCTGGAACCTGGATTTGTTTGACACCACCAGAAGGATCGACCATGCTTGGCGAAGTGGCAGCCTGCTGGATTTGATCCCTTGGGAATGAATTCCCAAAATCCTGAAACCATGAATCCAGAGATCAGCAAGCTAATCCATATAATATTCCTACATGAAGACTTTTACAAGTCATCATTAAAAGTATAGTAGGCGTTTTAGTCGATGTTTAAGATGGAGTTATTCAAAGGGATATGTAAAGGTGTCAGTGGAGCAAGTGAGGTGCAGGACCAGATTCACTACCTGATCCATCATGAGCAGCACAAGTGGATCCCACCTGAGCACCTGCGAGCAATTAAACGGCCATTTTTCCTTGTCTGTCCTCTCTGCTGGATTGTGCTCATTCTCCCCCTTTCTGCTTTTCCCTCTTTCCTCCGTTCAGCCGGGGTCGCATCATATGGAAACAAAGTTTTCCTGCACCGTTCCCAGGATACGTGGTCATTGTGCCCGCAGGCATCACCCTGTAACAGCTACCAGGTTTTGTGCCACGAGGTGGGCGAGCCATCGAAGACTCGGAGGTAGGGTCGTTGAACCACGGTGAGGGGGAATGGAGGCTGGTTACAATTACCTTCTTTCTCTCCTGTTAATAAGGCCGGACAATGCAGCGTTCAGCGCACGGGACACACCTTGACACGCACATGTCTGGGAATGATTTGGCGCCATTAAAAACGGACATTTCACGGCCAAGTCGGCTTTCCCTCTGAGATTTGAACTGGTGTGGGTCGTGAACACCGTATATGTGTCATGGTGATTCTGCATGCAAGACTTTTTACAATTTAAACAATTCACCCATAAGAGGTATCGCTCATTCTTGACAACTTTAATATGGTGCAAAGACATTCAACTATTACTAAAAGAAGCTTCCATCCATGTATCTTTGCTTCATTCTGTAGGGTTTCTGCTGTCATAGAACAAGAAAAATAGAACCGTTGGAAAGCTAGTAATTGATTTACTTGGTCTGGAAAGCTAATAATCGACATATTTGGTCGGAAAGTAAATAATCGATTTACTTGGTCAGAAAGCTAATAATCGATTTACTTGGCTGGAAAGCTACGAATCGATTTACTTGGTTAGAAAGCTAATAATCGATTTACTTGGCTGGAAAGCTACGAATCGATTTACTTGGTTAGAAAGCTCATAATCGATTTACTTGGTTGGAAAGCAAATAATCGATATAGTTGGCTGGAAAGCAAATAATCGATGTACTTGGTTGGAAAGCAAATAATCGATTTACTTGGTTGGAAAGCTAATAATCGATTTACTTGGTCAGAAAGCAAATAATCGATTTATTTGGTTGGAAAGCTAATAATATTGATTTACTTGGTTGGAAAGCTTATCGATTTACTTGATCAGAAAGCAAATAATCGATTTACTTGGTTGGAAAGCTAATAATCGATTTACATGGTTAGAAAGCTAATAATTTATTTACTTGGTTGGAAATCCAATAATGGATTTACTTGGTCAAATATATATGAATGAATCGATTGAATCGAAAATGAATGAATCGATTTGCTTGGTCAGAAAGTTTATAATCGATTTACTTGGTCGGAAAGCTAATAATCGATTTACTTGGTTGGAAAGCTAATAATCGATTTACTTGGTCAAATATATATGAATGATTCGATTGAATCGAAAATGAATGAATCGAAATGAATCGATTTACTGGTCAGAAAGTTAATAATCGATTTACTTAGTCAGAAAGTTAATAATCTATTTACTTGGTTAGAAAGCTAATAATCTATTTCCTTGGTTGAAAAGCTAATAATGCTAATAATAATAATGATATGAAAGATGGATTAACCATGACATATTAGGGGTACATGGTGAAGGATTTAATCCAATCCTCTGGGCAGCCACTGGGAAAAGGTGCAGGCACTGGAACCCCTTGGCCTCACTATCTGTATACCATAACCTTGCGTGGGAGGATCATATCACCAAACTCACATCAAAAGGCTCGTCATTGTCTGGGTATTCTCTGTACAAGAATTTCATGCGGAGTTCCATGGAATATGGCTCCTAATTCAATCATGCGTTGATATGGGCCAATCAATGCTCCTGTTCCCCACCTAACTCCTCTCGATTCCCACCTAATTAAAAAACAAGGCCACCCGCACCACTGGAATGTCAAAACAGGAGGTGAATTCCCAAGGACTGTCACTCCACCATCTAAGTTGGTGGGCTCTCTATTTTATACAAGCTTACGTCTGGTCTTGCTCCAGCCCTCTCCTACGCCTTCCTGCCCTCCTAAGCCAACCCGTCACATGTGTTCCTGAAGAACCCTCACCCGCTGACCCTTCCAAAGTCCACCTAGCTGCCCATTTGCATTCGTTCGACCCCATATTTTCCCGATTGTGGAATTGTCTTGTCTCCCTGTTCTCCTCATTTTAGTCATTAAAAGTTGTTGCCCATCAATATGGCAGCTCACCCATGCACACCACCAATCACTTATACACAGGCTGATTATTTCCCATTATGTTCCAATTTGTGTCATTGTTTCTAGTTTTTTGTGTTGTTCCTTTCCCCTTGGTGTATGACCACCAACCCCCTTCCGCCCCATTCAATACCCTCTGGTGGTTTCTAAATCTGCCGCCCTTGCGTTTTTTAGTGCCTCCATGACCCCTGATCCTTGTACTAAAAAAAACAAAGATTACTCTGCATGAACAGTCAAAAGTTAAATAAACAGAAAGAAAATACACAATCTTGGCAGCCAACATGGTGGAAACAGTTCAACCACTGCAACAGAAATTAAGACAGACCGTATATTAGTACAGTGTGTTGGTATGAGAATCAAAGGTCACATGATGGAATAAAGGGTTTACAACCATTCTAAATGAAGTTGGAAGTTTCAAACTCAATTAGAGTTTACCCACCTGTCAGTTTGGACACCAATCGACTGAAGAACCTTCAGCTTTTATGACATAGGGCTTCCAGCAAGTCGTAGCGAAAATGGACATGCGCTTACACAATCACAAATAAAATGAATAAATAGATCGGTTCACCTGCAAAAATTATGCCGATGGATTCAATGGAGAAGGAGGTGCAGCCATTATTGATAAAGGATATGGAGAGACGTCACCACACGGAATTTCCAAGATGGAGGTTGTGCTGAGTCAACTTCCTTTACATCGACCCAGATCACCTCTTAACTTTCTGCAGAATGGACAAGAACGCAATGAGACAAAAAGGGACAGCAGAAAGACATCAGGGCAGAGGGGGGGGAAATAAACGGAGGCGGACAAACAAGGGATGCACGGATAATGTTGAGGGAGGGGCTGGGGAGAATTCAGGGGGTGGATGAGATGGATACAGAAGCAAAATTTGCTGGGGAAGAAGAGGGTGGTTAACGGGTGGATAAAAGATCATGGTCTTGGATGGGGGTGATTTGAGATGGTGGTGAACAGTAGTCTTGAAGTCCTCGAGGGAAGAATGAGATTGAAGAGAATGTGGAAGTTGGGGACAAAACAGCAGCAGATGTGTGGAGGTGAGCAGTGGGAATTTCACTAGAAGGGGGTTGCTGGTCGACCACGTGTGCCCTGCAGATACCTAGGGGGACAGGGGTCGGGAGGGGACAAAGCACGAAGGAGCAGAGGGTGCATTACCAGAAATGAGGCCGAATAAGACAGAGAGACCACAGACCTGTCAGCGATGGTGAAGTGATAAGCCCATAGACTCAGCTTCATCACAAGAGATTGCAATGATCTTGAATGCCTTGGACTCCATGCCGTAAAGGCGTAAAAGGCACGAGGCAGGGGAGCCAGCCCAAAGGACAGAGCAGTACTCCATCAAGCTGCACATGAAAGCTTTGTTGGTAGATAAGAGTTCAGATGTGAAAGGTCAAAACCATCAATGACAGAAGAGGAAATCACCATAAAGCTTACAAGACCACAGAAGGGATTGCAGACAGCAGAGCACCAAAGGAGATAGGTGCACAGTCAACCTCAAAGCAAATTATTTCACTACATTAAATAAGACAATTCTCTGTACATGTGTGCATGTGTGTACATCTGAAAATCATAGAAAAAACCATGGCTGAGCCGATCTCCACCAAATTTTGCATACATGTTGAGAGTGCCCAGGGTCAGGTCATGGACACAAAAAACTCTCCCCTCTGTGAGCAGGAGGACTCGGTACGATTTTCACCTGTACACATGCCACAGTGCAAGTGGTTTACTGACCCCTGCTGCAGACAGGTTGGGGGGGGGGGGGAGGGGGGGATTATTAGCCGCGGCACAAAATATATTTGCCACATCTCCCTCTTTCACCCAGGATGCTCCCAAAGTGAGTGAGTGTTTCTCGAAACATAAATGACTGTCATACTGTTGTGTCGCCCAGCAATTAAGACCAATGGGTGAAGGAAAGCCGAAACGGTCCTTAATTTCCGAGGCGATCAGCCGAATTATTGGCGGTTATTTTTATTGCACGCGCAGAACAGAAGGCAGCGACGTGCTTACCTGAACAGAAGCCACAGCCACACGGGTTTATTCTCGAACCCATGAACAAAGAAACACGACACAACAAATGAAAAATGCTACAATAATGATTTAATAAAAATAAATGCAAGATGAAAGTGGTGAAATAAGGGGTGAAGCAAAAACTAAAATTCTACTTTGAGACGTCTCCACTCAGTCACAAATACGACACACAGGGGAAGATAAAATAAACAAAATAAAATCACTTCAGCCGGCCGGCACTCAGTTCTGGTCCAAAATGCTTTTAGGGGCCTGATGGTCGCTGCAGCCAGTGTAGCCAATTGCGTGGGAAGCGCTCCAACAATGGCGCCAGCACCGCGCGTCAAACGCCCAGGCGTGAGCAAGCAGCCAAGACGGCCGCCTTTGAGATTTCCCTCTGCGTCCTTGTGGCGAACAGCATGGCCTTGAGCCCACCACAAGCCCAGCAGTCGCTGAAACACTACCAACTCAGTCCAGAGCTCCTTAGTGAGACCAACACAACCAGCTCACGAATGACAAGATGGCCCCCTTCTTCTTTGAGCAAAAACCCCGAGACGGAGACAGAGAGAGATGTGCTCTTCTTCTTCCTTCCCTCTCCTCCTCTTTTCCTTCCCTCTTCTCTTCCTTCCTGTGAACCAGGGGACTTCGCTCTTTCACGAGCCTCGATATTGTATACAAAAAAAAAGAAAAAAAAAAAGAAAACCCTCGACTCTGATTCTGCAACTGGACCTGACGGCATCAGCCCTCAGGTCCTAAAATCCTGTTCTTCTGCTCTTTCACTCCCTCTCTCTGTTCTCTTCACCCTCTCTTTTGCTCAAGGTCAACTGCCATCTGCTTGGAAATCAGCCAACATCACCGCTTTGCACAAAAAAGGTGCAAAAACAGATCCTAGCAACTACAGACCAATCAGCCTTCTCCCAATTATCAGCAAAGTCATGGAATCCATCATTGCTTCGGATATGAAATCTTTCCTCTTCTCCAATGGCTTGATCTCTGATCATCAATTTAGTTTCAGACCAGGTCACTCTACTCTGGACATGCTGCTTCTGCTGTCTCAACAATGGATGGAGGTCCTCAATGCCAAACAGGAAATTAGAGCTGTCTCCCTCGACATATCACGTGCCTTCGATACGGTCTGGCACCCCGCTCTGCTCACCAAACTCTCCTCCTTTGGTATCCATGGAAATCTCCACACATGGCTGGCAGACTTCCTCTCTAGTCGTAGTCAACGGGTGGCCCTGAATGGGTTTCTCTCATCTCCTCTTCCTGTTCAGGCTGGAGTTCCCCAAGGCAGTGTTCTGGGCCCTGTGCTTTTTCTGGGCTTCATCAATGATCTCTCTGACTCTCTTGAAAATCCTCTCTATCTCTTTGCTGATGACTCCACTCTCTGCCGCTCCATTCCTCATCCCTCAGATCGGCAGTCTGCAGCCTCCTCACTCTCTGCAGACCTGGACAAAATCAGACTGGGCAAACAAGTGGAACATGTCTTTCAATCCTGACAAATCTCACACTCTTACGATGTCTCTCCGAAAAGACTGACTGGACAACCCTCCCATCTTCTTTCTGAATAATCCTCTCCAAGAAGTTCTGTCACTCAAGCTTTTGGGTCTCACTATCTGCCATGATCTTTCCTGGGAAAACCACATTTCCAAGCTGGCCTCTAATGCCAGTCGCCGACTGGGCATCCTCCATCGTGCGAAGTCCTTCCTTGGCACACCTGAGCTCCTCACCACATACAAGGCTTTCATCCGCAGCTCAATGGAGTACTGCTCTCCCCTCTGGGCTGGTGCTCCTGCCTCACACCTAGCTCATCTTCACGCTGTTGAAACCATAGCATTCAGAATCATTGGAATCTCCCGCGATGGCGCTATCTCCGAGGGCCTTTCACTTACTCACCGCAGGCAGGTTCGTGGTCTTTCCGTCTTCTACCGACTCCTCTCCGGCCTTGCTCCCCCAGCTCTCTCTGGGCTCTGTCCCCCAAATATTCCTACAGGTCGCACAAGATCTGCCTGCAACCCTCTTATGGTTAAACTGCCAAAATCAAGACTCTCTGCTCACCTTCACTCCTTCATTCCTCTTTTCTCCCGCCTCTGGAACAAACTCCCTCACTCTCTTCAATCCCACTCCTCCCTCCAGGTCTTTAAAACGGCTGTTCACCACCATCTCTTATCTTCCCCAATCCAAAACCTTTATCTTTTCTACCCCCGCTAATTTCACCCCAAATCCACTTTTATGGTGCCGGCTTCTTTCCTGGAAGTCCTTGGTGTCCTTGCGTTTTATACCTATCCTGCCCTCCCCCTCCCCCCCAGGCCCTCTCCCTCCCACACATCTCCCAATGTCCCTGCTCTCAAATGTTGTGTTTGTGTGCTTCCTCCCCTTCTCTCCCCATCTTGTCGACCGCTCCCCTTTTTATATACTTTGTTTCCTTGTTTGTTTGATTTGTTTGTTTGATAAATGTTAGCTCTTTCATGAGCCTCGACTTTGTATACAAAAAAAAAGAAGAGAAAAAAAACGCACAAACTCCACGACCCAGGCGAACAAACAATGGCTAGCATCCTGTTCAAGCACACAAGCAAAATCGCACCAGCACAAACAAAGAAAAATGTTACAGCTTTTTTTGTTCAAGCCAGAACCAGCTGAGAGAGAGAGACTCTTCTTCTTCCTGCTCGAAGCTTCTCTCGACATCGCACCAACCAATCATCAACCTCGGGGGCGTGTCCTGTCGGTTACCATCTTCTTTGGAGGTGGGGCTTAGTTACCGAACGGCTCTGCCTGCTTGTCGTGGATGGTTTTTGTTGTTTTATGGATGGTATTATGGCCGGCCTTGTTGTAGTTGTAAAAAAAAAAAAAACCTAGAGGAAAACCACCGAGAGCAATCACAGACTGGGGGAAAACTAATGTTAACCCCTATCTAATTACCATAGCTTCAACCCTCATGTGAAGACACGTAAACAACTTAAGCTCCAGTTTCCCTACTTAATACATCGAGAGGTCTCCTACTCGTCCACAGTCCATGCTATACCTATACGATTCTGCCTCCACCATGGTATTTCTTCATCTACCCCACAAACATAACAATACTTTATTTGTTACCATTGGAATGGCTCACTTTGATTGCTTTATTAGATTACTAGTATGTTACAGCCCGCTAAGCTCACCTCACCAAACGTCGCCTTTTGGGTCTTCGGGGTCTATTGGGTCCTCTGGCTCCTTTGGGGTCTTTTGAGTCTTCAGGGTATTTTGGGTATTTGGGTCTTTGGGGCTTTCGAGGTCTTTTGGGTCCTATGGGTCTTTTGAGTCTTTGTGATATTTTGGGGGTCTTGGTGGTCTTAAGGGTCTTGGGGGACTTAAAGGGTCTTCACAGGTCTAAGGGATCTCAGCAGTCTAAATAGTTGAAAGTTATATACCAACAATACGTAATTAATAGACGAGATGGAACTGCCATTCAAATAGCACGTAATAAAAAGACACATAATCACAGCAGCTTCACGGCTTCGCAGACAGACGTATGGCTTCATGCAACAACCATGTGTTTTGGTTTTATATATAGATAGATTCAGCAGTGGCTGTATTACAGATAGATACAGCATTCAAAATTTGCTTTTTCCATTAGCCTCAACTTGCCTTTATTATATTACAATTGAATCCGTTCGAAACTTCCTGGGATTGCTTTTTGTGCATCCCTGCACCACGTCATTCCACTATCATGCAATTTGTACATCTTTGTTTCAAATTGTCAGGTTGTCAAATTGTCCTGGTGTTGGCTTAGCGGTTAGGGTGCAGGCTTGGGATCCTAGGATCCTGGGTTCGCAATCCTGGTCGATCGCTGAATTAACGCCGGGGGTGGGGTTGACTCAGCCTGTCATCCTTCCGAGGTCGGCAAATTGAGTACCAGCTTGCTGGGATGAATGATCCGGTGTACCCCGGTTTAGAATAGGTACACCGTATCCCTGCACATCGTAGGAGGCGACCAAGGGTTGGCATCAGGAAGGGCATCCGGCCATAAAAACATTGCCTCAAACAGGGAACCATGATTGTCATGGGGCCCGCAAAGCTAACCCCCGCTCCAGCAGGGAAAATGGCCTTAAAACGATCATTCATTCATTCATTCATTCATTCAGTGTCGTTTCTGGCCACGCGATTGTGTGATGTGCAGTGACTTGATCAGCTTAGATTTGAAAGTTTAACATCTTGTTTTTGACATAATTTTTTTCATTTGTGAATGTAACATTGCCGTTGAATTTCTGACCCGGAATTTGGAACCCAACCGTCATGGAGATTAACTTTAGGTCTCGAGCTTTTGTGGATCCTGTCTGCATCGTGAGATCAAATATTTAGCTCAACAAATGTTGGGAAAAGGAATAATATGGCTGGATATAAGTCCTGGGCTTCCAAGGAGAAACTGGTGTTTTCTGCTTATATTAAAACTGGCAAGTCCATAACTAGCGTGGCTTTTGACAATGGAGTGGATTCAGCCAATATTTATGACTGAAAGAAGTGCAAGGCCAACAAACAGAAAGAGGATGTGCTACAATGAAGAGGGCATTAGAAGCACATGTGCATTGGAAGTTTAGAGCAAATAGGAGATCTTAACCATTTGATTTCAATGCATGTGTAAAAAAATGTTCTTATCCACAATCTGTTGCTCAAGAACAAAGCACTGGAAATCTACAATGGATTTGTAGGAAGACCAGTGATGAGAAATCAGAGCCATTCAGTGCAACTGCTGGCTAAGTGACCTGCTTCGAAATCTTAACAGCCTCCACTTTTCTTCTGTGCAGGGGGAAAGTGCCAGGGCAAACATGGCTACTGTGCAGCCCTTCGGAGGAGGAATTCATCCTGCTGTGCTCAGAGGACATGCCAAGTCAAGTGAATAAGACGAGACGATACTGGCGTGTTATGGTAGAAATGTCAAATAAACCTTTTCGAAGTGTGGAGAGATATCTACTGCTTGATTTAAATTGTAATGATGCCAAATAGAATCCAGCCTCTTGTTGCGGAAAAGGCCAAAGGCCCTTGGGAATTTACAAATACTGTTACGGATCTGCCTCGGGTGGATGATAAGGGCAGTTCTTACAATCAGCTTCCCTGATAGCGGTCCTGAAGCCACCACCCCGTGGATAACTCCGTGGCTCGATGGGTTTCTAAGCAACCACAGATGCCGTCTGAGACGTTTAATTTAAGTAGGGTCCAGTGTCCAAATCCCGCTTTACCTTTCTGGCAAATTAAACACCCCAGATAGGGAACTGTGCTTTCCAGTGCACCAACGATTCTAAGATCCTGCAGAGCGTTACTGTATGCATACGCGTTGGCTATCAACTACTCATAACGGAACAGCTTGGGAGAACTCCCTGTTGCAAAACACAATGCCTAAACAATGGAAACTGACAACTGGACAGTTTGAAAGGGAATTATAAATTCAACAAAAGAACGTATGTACAAGTCAAGCAGTGTCACACATAGAAAACCTTATCTAAGCACATAAGCTCTTAATCAGTCAACTTAGCACAAACACACGGGTGCCACTCATTGTGGGAAAAGGAGATAAGCAAGAGGACACAGAGAGAGGTGATAGGAGTGTATTGTTGACGTGTTCTTACCTGCACGTGTACCGGCTGGTTCATGTCTGACCAAACATGGAGGGAGGAGTGTAATGTGTGTAGTTAGTGATGCAGAGGGTGAATGCAAAGGTGTAAGATGTAAGTGTGAGATGTATATGTCATATCCCTGAAAAAGACAATTGGCGCTTTGGTGATATCTCTGCTTCCAAAGAGAATGAGGGAGATGTGGTGGAAGAAAGAAGAAAGTCTGTATGTGGCAACCGTGCCCATGTGCGATTGCTGGATCGGTCTTCTTGCCGTGGACTGGTTCTTGTTCGCTTAATATCCCTCTCAAGACTTCTCTGAACTTTCCCTCCAGGCTCTCAGATGCAGTCTCTGTTCTAAACTCAAACTCTGACTTTTACAGCCGATATGTGTCCGCTTCTACATCCGTGTGTCACATGATCCGGCTACTTCTCCATTGGTTGGTTGTGCGATCCAGTGATGCTGATTGGTCGTTCAGTGTTTTGTTTTGTGGTGCGGCTGGTGTTGAGGCTTGGCATTGTACCACCAGGTGGCGCTTTGGTCACTGCCGTTTCGATGCCGGGTCTGCTTAAATCCTTTGTTGATGTGGCTATCCTCTCCGCACCACTAAATGTTTTTTTTGTCACCATTTCGATGCTGGGTTCGCTTATCCTTTGTTAAAATGGCTTTCTCGTGTTTGTGGTGTGGAGTTGTGGTTTGTGGTGTGGAGTTGTGTAAAATGTGTGAAGTGTGTTAGATGAGTTTTAGAGAAAAAGAAAGAGATTAAAAATTATACTAACTGGATCTGGATCTTCACCAAAATTTAATCGATTCTTCCTTGTCACACACACACACAACCTGTCGAACAAGTTTCGTCCAAATCCATCAATAACATTTTGAGATACCCTGTTATGTATCGTTTTTGGCCCCATCTCCCAATGGTGAAGAATTACTTGATTATTTAATAATTCTCATATCCGAATCCATATTCAGATCTTCACCAAAGTCGATTCAAATCGTCCATGTCAGACACCCAACTGGTCCACCAAGTCTCGTCCAAATCCGTCCATAACTTTTTGAGATAACCTGCTATGTATCGTTTTTGGCCCTATCTCCCAATGGTGAAGAAACACTTAAAAATTCTAGTAACCGAATCCGGATCTGCACCAAAATCTAATCATTTCATCCTTATCACAGACACGTCATCTGTCAAATTTCGTCCGAATCCGTCCACAACGTTTTGAGATATTTTGTTCACAAACAAACAAACAGACAAATGGACAGACAGTGGTGAAAACATAACCCCCATCCACCTTTGGTGGCGAAGGTAATAAAGAACCACAAATGGGGTTGATGCTATGACGAGCACAACGCATGTTCCCTTCACCTACTGATTGCTGGATTCCCAAGTTAGCTGCACAATATACTAAGAAATAACTACCATATACTCGGATTTTATGTGCTTTGGTATGCACAACCCTGGGGGTCTCTGAAATCCATCATAATACAAACATGAGGTACAGTATCTCTAGTTCTGTGATCATTGTCTTGTACAGTTAGGAATGCAAACTTATCGTTTCACTCCGAATAAGCCTGAATACTGCGACGCAGGTCATTGATAATCTTGTTGACGATCTTATAAAAGCTCTCAATTTGGAATTTCTGCTAGCCAGTCACACAACTGCTGGTTCAGCAGTCCACTGTCACATAATGGCTTCTTATAATACTAATAAATGCACGACAAGTCATTTAGTCGATATAAATCCATGACGTTTCCCATTCTTGATAGCCACACTAAATACCTGATTGGTGATATCTTCGATTTGGAGCTCGGGTGTTCACACAGTTCAGCGAAACTGGGAATTCCCTCAGATATTCCTGGTTGTTCAACTACAGCAGGTTCCCTTCAGGGTCATGGGGCCTGTTGCATGTGCAGCACTGTTTATGGGAGTCTGGTCAGATCTACCGAATGTCGATTTTTAACAGACGAGGTCAGTTTATTCTCATTTGTGGAGTCTCCCACCCTCATCCTACCAACTTTATTTTGTAGGGTTCTTAGGTTCTTGGAGGTGCTTGTATGAAAGTCTTGTGCTGGTCAAGACCATTATAAGATATTAGTATGGTATACTTTCATATGAATTACAAGGACATTAGTAAACAATGGAAAAATCAAGCAGCACAAGGGATTTCGACCTTGATTGAATTCCAGCGTCATGAGTTCATGCAGTCATGTCAAACAACTCCTTATTCTTCCTTGCAGAATAGGGCGAAGGAGAATATGAGGAAGGGATACAAAATAGGACAGGCGGAGAAGTTTGATTTCATATATATCTATCTATATATATATATATATATATATATATATATATATATATATATATATATATATATATATATATATATATATATATATATATATATGTGTGTATATTGTCACGTTCCCGGGGTGAACACCCCTGGAGACGGATAGCCAAGCGAGCTTAACACTTTGAGGCATTCAGTCAACAATGGCGAACCTTCTTTATATGCGCAGGGGAGGGCAGCGAAGGGTAGCGAAGCTCTTACCTTCACCGACCCCACTGGACGTCTTCAAACCTGGATAATCAATTCAACCGACACGGAATTATGATGCAAGAATACCGGCTTTATTGAAAGAAATGCCGGTAACAAAAGAATGCACAGTAAAACTAATATCCTAAATGGAGCACCCCCATACAGACACGTATACAACACAAGGGGGATGATAAAAGAACAAAAGTAAAATTGTAGTGTACTCAGCTTCGAGCGGCTGTTGAACCCCGTCGGGAATCGTCACAGCCCCCGCGTACTTGCGCGGGAAGGCATGCCTTGGTGCGCAATTCGTGCATGGGAAAACAGGCCTTAGCACGCTGTTCGTTCACTCTAGCCGCCCTCGTCCTCACCGTCTGCTTCACACAGCACCCAGACGACACACAGCCAGCACCAACGAGCCAAGGAAAGGACAATGCAGTTGTTCAAACCGATGAAAGCCAAGGATCACAAAGACAAAATGCGCGACTGCGTCCGCCTTTCATGAACACCAGGAAGCGAGAGGGTGTGGTGTGTGAATACCACAGCCAAGAGTGAGCCCGAACTCCAACCACAAACAACGAGGACCCAACGCAAGAGAGCACCGTATAGGTGACCGTTTGCTTTCGGATCAAGATGCAGAGACTCGTATATGCGACAGTTCACTTTCAATGTCCCTGGTGCAAGAGAGATAGTCGTATCTGCGACCATTCACTCCCAATGTCCCTGGCGTAAGAGGCCAAAATGTCGGGACATGTCTTTTATTCTGAAGACTCTGACGTCATCCGACGATCCCTGTGCATGCTCCTATCAGCTAGTCCCATCATCGCTCTATGGTACCGTCATCGCACGGGTCCTGCTTGATGTTGCGAGTATTGGCAGGGCCAGCGGTATTGTTCAATGTCTTGGTTCCAGTACTTTTATTTTATAATGTTTATTTTAGGTGTGGAGTGCATAGCAGGTGTTGTGTATGTCATAAGGAACAAGGGGAAAAGTACAAAGGCGATTTTCATACAGGGGATTTACCATTAATCCCTAACTAATTAACGTAACTCCACCCCGGTCATGAGGACAATTATACACGAACACGACATCCAGTCTAACGGATTCCCTACTCATGGTACATGGGGGTTCTTCTTCTTCATCGAGACATTCGGAGCACACTATACTATACAATCCTACCTGGCCTACTATATTCCATTGCCTACCCCCCAGAAACGTAACAATATTATGTATACATATTTGCAAATATACATATATTCCTACATACATACAGTGCCTATAGAAAGTCTCCACCCCCTTTCGAAATTTTCACCTGTTGTTGTCTTATAGCCTGGAATTAACATGCATTAAATCAGACTTTTTCCACCTTTATTTACACATCGTAAACCAAAACTTCCAACTGAAAAACAAATTCTACAAAATTCAGAAAAATAATGAAAAATACAAAACAAGAATATCTTGGTTGGATAAGTGTCCACCCACCCCCCATTTAGAAGCAATTGTAAGTTAGCTCAGGTTAACCAATAACCTTGAAAATCACACACCAAGTTAATTGGCCTCCACCGTTGTTAAATTGTAGTGATTCTGATTATTTCAGAATAAAATCAGCTGGTCATGCAGGTTTCCTCTGCTGGGTAGTGCATTTCACAGCAAAGACTCAACCATGAGCACTAAGGAGATTTCAAAAGATCTCCGGGATAAAGTTGTGGACAGGCACAGATCAGGGGATGGATATAAGAAGATTTCAAAGGCCTTGAATATCCATTGGAGCACAGTCAAGACAATCATAAAGAAGTGGAAGACATATGGTACCACCAAGACCCTGCCTAGATCAAGCCGTCCCTCCAAACTAAATGGCCAAGCAAGGAGGAGACTGATCAGAGAGGCCACCAAGCGGCCAATGGCAACTTTGAAAGAGCTACAGGCCTTTATGGCAAAGAATGGTCACTGTGCGCATGTGACAACAATATCCCAGGCACTCCACAAGTCTGGCCTATATGGTAGGGTGGCAAAAAGGAAGCCATTACTCAAAAAGCCCACCTTGAGTCCCGCTTGAAGTATACAAAAAACACTCCGGAGATTCTGAAGCCATGTGGAAAAAGGTTTTCTTGTCTGAAAAAACACAGATGGAATGTTTTGGTCTAAATGCAAATTGTTATTTTTGGCGCAAACCCAACACAGCACATCACCCAAAGAACACCATCCCTACTGTGAAGTATGGTGGTGGCAGCATCATGTTATGGGGATGTTTGTCATCAGCAGGGACTGGAGCATTTGTCAGGATAGAAAGGAAAATGGATGGAGCACAATACAGAAAAATCTTACGACCTGAAGCACACAGCCAAATCTACACTGGAGGGGCTAAGGAACAAAAAGATAAATGTCCTTGAGTGGCCCAGTCAGAGCCCCAACCTAAATCCAATCGAAAATCTGTGGCATGACTTGAAGATTGCTGTCCATCAATGCTCCCACACAACTTGACTGAGCTTGAACAGTTTTGTACAGAAGAATGGGCAAATATTGCCCAATCAAGGTTTGCAAAGTTGGTGGAGACCTATCCCAACAGACTAACAGCTGTAGTTGCTGTCAAAGGTGATTCCACCAAGTATTAACTCAGGTAATTAGTGTGCGTGCGTGCGTGCGTGCGTGCGTGCGCGTGCATGTGCGCACGCATGTGTGAAAAGGGAAAATAACTGAAAAACACAGCTTGGCAGGTAACTGCAAACTAACAATTCCACAGTGCAACAGACTTTTAACGCAGTTCGTTATTATAATTAACATATTCACAAACAATTTAATTTGTTTGCAATGCCAAAAGGCTACAAACTAGATATTGGTAGAGAGCTATGGAATTGCGCAGAACAGGGATTTTAGGCATTGTCTCAGTGCTGACTTTCTGTATTATGTGGTGAGTGACAAGTGTGTGGTTATCGTTTGTTGTTCTGTCATTCATGGTGGTTTGTTGTGGGCGCAGGTTGAGAGGATAAGTGACCTGGTAATTGCATCATTGCACCGCACCCTGCAGGTCGGAGAGAAACATTGTGCCATGCCACCAACATTGAGACAAGACCCACAGATCCAGCAGTCTTGCCAACTTGCACTATAGTCTGTTAGCCGATGAGTGCTGGACGCTTAAAGGGACATTTTTCATCCACTTATACTTCAGAAAAAAAAGTCACAATTTTAGGAAAAAGCGTCCTGACTTCATTAGTTAATGAAAAAGTTTGAGAGAAATTCAAAGTTGGCAATAACCTAATTAATCTTAAACATAAATGTACTTCCACTACCCAATTAGTCCCACATTGTTGTTGAGTCAGCTGCGGAAAGTTTTTGGCACAAGTCTTTCATGAACTGGCTGGCCAAGCCTGACGTTTGACAGAAGATGGCCGGTATTTGCAATTCATTCAGAGTACCGGCTGTAACTCGACTACTCTTCGTTAAAGACACAGTAGGATCTTTAATGCCCACAAATTGATGCGAGCAGACGGGGCAACCAGTTTAAATGTCAATCTGAATGAAAGCACACTTTAGGATTCAACGCCAACGCCCTGTATTGTGAAACTCCAATCCGATAGTTTTTATGTCTGGTCGGGAATCAAACCCAAACCGGACTGCTCAAAGCCAAATGCCCAACGTCCATGCCATCCTGACGTCTCGCATGGTTATACATTGGACGGACAATTTTCCATTTAATTTGAGGTGTTGAAAGCAATTTATGATTATGAATATTGAACATGATACCAATTTATTACTTGACGAGCAAAATTACCCGGCATTGCCGGGTAACATTGAGTCGTTTCCTGACGGGAATATTATATACGCAAGCTGGGTCCATCATCTAGAGTGAATTTCAAAAACAGACCGCAGGTACAGTGGACTCTGATGCAGTGGAGTGACACCCTATCACATGGAAGTATGAATTAAGTTAAAAAGTATAATTAAGTTTGCAAGGATTTTCCCGGTTTTCAAACCGGGGGACTTGTTAGGCGGTGTCTGTGACTTCGGGGCGTGCTATGATGACCACGACAGCACTTGGATTCTGGCTCCACATGGAGTGGCCAAAATAATCCTCTAGGATTCTGAATAATCCTCTTCCTCAGTATAAGGGCTCAAAAGGCATCCTCATGCTCTTCCCGATAGTTAAGTATTTGCCCGACATCCGTCCATATGAGTCCTGCTCTACTGGCAAAAGTTGCAGCTCCAACGTGGCTTTCAATCGTTCAAGTATCACTTTGCGCCGCCTCGCTTCACAACACACACACACACACACACACACACACACACACACACACACACACACACACACACACACACACACACACACACACACACACACACCTGGTCCTTTCGCTCTTCATGGACCGACCAAGCAGTCATGAGAAGAAACGCACCTGGTCCTTCGATCATTCGTTCTGCACTACGCATGCGACAGAGGACGCGCCGACCCAGAAACGCCAAGAGAGACTCCAAGAGATGCCACGAGCACAGGACCTCGCGATGTATTTATCAGATATCACTGTGATGTCATAATTGCGCCTTCATTCCCGGCACAGCGGGAGCACGAAACAAAGGCTCCCTCAGCAGCAGCGGAGATTTATTTGCACGATTATGGGGGGGAGGACAATTTGGGGGGAAAATTCCCCTCGATGCTGAACGAAAAAACACACACATGCACGAATACATTTTAGAGGTACTGGTGTTGGTCTTTTTTAATAATTCAGGTGCGGTTTGCTACATGACAAAAAACAATAAATTGCACAAAGAGAACCTTAGTCGCTTCAAAGCTGATTTGGTGAAAAAGTCTCTGATGTCCATCTATGTTGATAATGTTGTCATGAACACAAAACTGGTCGAGAACTGTTATCTAACTGATCAATTCTAGCACAATGAGACCGATTCGTCCTTCTATGATCCAAACGATGCCACTTGACCGGAAGCAGTCCTGAATCGCAACTCGATTTCCAACAGAAAACAATAAACAATCGAAGGTTTCTCGCCGTGTATGTCGCCTATTTATTTACTTTGTGGTAACTTAAATTGGGGTAACTTTGTGGCTTTGTAATTGGGAAAATCTACATAGGAAGAAAAATCATTGTTTGGCCGTCCACGTCGGCTTTGTACTGTGGCGGACACAATCTCAGTGGGCAATAATTCCGCACACCAGTGGGTGGCGTGAGTGTCTGGGCGTGGAAGCGCAGCTTGGGCCACGCCCAGAGCAAAGGCGTCACGAGGCGCAAGGTGGAACTGAGATACATGCCCCGCCTTTCGGCCGACCGGCCATGCCCGGGGGCAAGGTGTGGCCTTGGGACATATATGCGGGCTCGAAAGTCGAGCCCGCCCAGTGCTTACGTGCGAGCTGTTAATAGTGTTTCAGTTTGTACCACGTGTTGTGGCCTACCTTCTTGGCAAACAAATTGTGTGCACAACACCACACTGGTGACCCCGACTTAACCGAACCCCGCGCCCTGGCCGGAGAGGCGGACAAATTTTTCGCGGCCTGCGACACGCGGTCGGTGTACGGTGCTGCCGTAGTGGATCCCGGTGCGGAGGCTACAGCGCCTCCTGCTTCCCTCGTGGCCGCTGCTATGCCCCGCCCACTACCACCGCCGCCACCACCACCACCGCCGGCACGGCCGATGCGGCAGCCACCACGCAAACCTGGTGCTACTAACATGCCAGGTTCGGCCGCAAGGCTAGAGCGTGCCGTCCGCAGTGTTCTTTCGACGGGTCGGGAAACGACCGGGCCGGCGCTCACTTGCGGCCATGAGCGTCGGCCATTCCGGCAGCATCCTGTTCATCACAGACACCTCGTCTGGTCGTCGTTTTCTGTGCGACACGGGAGCGCAGGTAAGCGTCCTCCCTGCCTCCGCGTCCGACAAGCAAGCCGCGGACCGGGGCCCTGCCTTGCTCGCTGCCAACGGAACACCCATCCGCACATTCGGGAAGCGTTGCCTCTCGCTGCGTTTCAGAGGGCAGCGCTCCAAATGGTCTTTCGTCACCGCTAGCGTGCCAATGGCCCTGCTCGGTGCGGACTTCCTTTGTGCGCATGGGCTGTTGGTGGACGTTAAGCGTCGACGCCTCATCCAGGCCAAAACCTTCAGCTCGCTTGCTTGTTCGCTGAGCGGCTCGTTGAGCAGCTCGCTGAGCAGCTCGCTGAGCGGCTTACCAAGCAGCTTGCTGAGCGGTTCCGTCCCGGCTAAGTTAGTCTGTATGCTTCCGGCAGCGAACGAGTTTACCCGCCTCCTCGCCAGTTTCCCGGCACTCACGCGGCCCATCTTTTCAGCGGTGGCTGTCAAACACGGGGTGGAGCATGATATCCCCACCGTCGGACCACCGGTCTACACCCAGGCACGCCGCCTCGACCCCACAAAGCTCGCCGTGGTGAAAGCGGCGTTCGCCATGCTGGAGCGGCTGGGCATCGTACTGTGCTCCAGCAGCGCATGGGCCTCTCCTCTGCACATTGTGCCCAAGCCCGGCGGTGGATGGCAGCCGTGCGGTGACTACCGCCGGCTCAATGACGCCACCACCCCCGACCGCTACCCGGTCCCTCATATTCAGGACTTTTCCGCCCGGTTGGCAAAAACGACCATTTTCTCCAAGGTGGACCTCATCCAGGGCTACCACCAGGTCCCCGTACAACCGGCCGATGTACCAAAGACGGCCGTCATCACACCTTTCGGCCTCTTTGAGTTCTTGCGGATGCCCTTTGGGTTGAAAAATGCGGCCCAGGCGTTCCAGCGGCTCATGGACAGCGTCTTGCGCGACTTGTCCTTCATCTACATCTATCTGGACGACATCCTGGTCGCGAGCGCGTCCCAGGAGGAGCACCTGCTCCACCTCCACACGCTCTTCGAACGCCTGGGCCAGCATGGCCTGATAATCAACCCCGCGAATGCCATTTCGGCGTCACTGCCATCGACTTCTTGGGGCACCGCATCACCAGTCACGGGGCCATCCCTTTACCGGCCAAGGTGGAGGCGGTCAGGAGTTTCCCATGCCCCCGCACGATCAAGGGGCTCCAGGAATTCCTGGGCATGGTGAATTTTTATCACCGCTTCGTGCCCCGCGTCGCCCAGCTCCTGCGCCCCCTGCACGAGGCCCTCCGGGGGAAGCCGGGCAAAGGTGACATCGCCTGGACAGAGCAAATGGCCGCGGCGTTTGTGGGCGCAAAGCTGGCCTTGGCCAACGCCACTATGCTGGCACACCCGGCGCCCGATGCACCAATTGCCCTCACCACCGACGCGTCGGACTACGTGGTGGGCGTGGTGCACGAGCAGTGGGTGAGTGGTGCTTGGCAGCCGCTGGCGTTTTTTAGCCGGCAGCTCCGCCTGCACGAACGCCGGTACAGCACCTTCGACCGCGAGCTGCTCGGGCTCCACCTGGCGGTCCGACACTTCCGCCATCTTCTCGAGGGCCGCCCGTTCACAGCCTTCGTCGATCACAAGCCCCTTGTTTTCGCGATGGCCAAGGTCGCCGAGCCATGGTCGGCCCGGCAGCAGCTTCACCTCTCTGCCGTGTCCGAGTACATGACGGACATCCGTCATGTCGCGGGTAAGGACAACCCGGTGGCGGATTGTCTTTCCCGGTCCGTCGGACACGTGGTCCACCTCGGGATTGACTATGCCCGGATGGCGGCGGACCAGACCGACGACCCCGACGTCCAGGTCTTGCGGACCGCTGTCACGGGCCTCCGCGTCACTGAGGTGCCGTTCGACGTCGCGGGCACTGCCTTCTTGTGCGACGTCTCCCTCGGCCGGCCTCGCCCCATCGTGCCCGCTGGCTGGCAGCGCCCGGTTTTTGACGCCATCCACGGCCTGACCCACCCGGGCATGAAGGCCTCGCAGAAGCTCGTCGTGGCGAAGTTCGTCTGGCATGGCCTCAGGAAGAACGTCCGCGACTGGGCCAGGACGTGCCTCGTGTGCCAGCGCGCGAAAGTCCACCGCCACACCCAAGCCCCGTTGGCCCCGTTTACAGTGCCCGAGCGTCGGTTCGACCATGTCCACGTCGACTTGGTGGGACCTCTGCCCCCCTCGCGGGGTTTCACACTCCTCCTCACCATGGTGGACCACACCACCCGGTGGCCGGAGGCCGTGCCATTGGCGGCGACGGCTGCGGTTGACGTCGTGCAAGCCTTCATCGCCACGTGGGTTGCTCGGTTCGGCGCCCCCTCGGACATCTCGTCCGAACGCGGCCCCCAGTTCACCTCGGAGCTCTGGGGAGCAGTGGTGCAAGGGCTCGGCGTCAAGCTGCACCGCACCACGGCTTACCACCCCCAGGCCAATGGCCTGTGCGAGCGCTTCCATCGCTCAATGAAGGCCGTGCTCCGGGCCAGCCTCCGCGATGGCAGCTGGGCCGACAGGCTCCCCTGGGTCCTGCTGGGCCTCAGGACGGCGCCCATGGATGACCTGCGCGCGTCCTCGGTGGAGCTGGTCTTCGGGCAACCACTGCAGGTACCGGGCGAATTTATCCCCGACTCCACGGCCCCTTGGTCCGCGGCGCAACAGCGCTCCACCCTTCAGGAGACCGCCAGGAGGTTCGCCCCGGTGCCGACGGCACCCCACGGTTGCCCGTCCTCCCACGTCGCCCCGGAACTTCGCACGGCGGAGTACGTTTTTGTCAGGCACGACGCCCACCGGGCGCCGCTGCGGCCCCCGTACGACAGGCCCTTACGCGTGCTGGAGACCGGGGACGAGCATTAAAGCGTGGACATCGGCGGTACTCCAGATCGTATCTCCGTGGACCGCCTCAAGCTGGCCCACCTCGATCTGGACCACCCCCCGCAAGCAGCTCTGCCTCCGCGTCGAGGCCGCCCCCCGGCGGATCGCCAGAGGGCGTTTCGGCCGGGTCATCCGGCTTCCCCGCAAGCTCACCCTTCAGGTGCGCGGGAATTCTGGGGGGGGGGGGGGGTGCGTGTGGCGGACACAATATCAGTGGGCAATAATTCCGCGCACCAGTGGGTGGCGCGAGTGTCCGGGCCTGGAAGTGTAGCTCGGGCCATGCCCGGAGCAAAGGCGTCACGAGGCGCAGGGTGGAACTGAGATACATGCCCCGCCTTTCGGCCGACCGGCCACGCCCGGGGGCAAGGCGTGGCCTCGGGACATATATGCGGGCTCGAAAGTCGAGCCCGCCCAGTGCTTACGTGCGAGCTGTTAATAAAGTGTTTCAGTTTGTACCACGCGTTGTGGCCTCCCTTCTTGGCAAACGAATTGTGTATGCACAGCACCACAATACTTTCCTTTCCTTTCTCTTCAGTTCCTCTCTTCTTCTTATTCTACGTATACTAACCATGACAAAAACATATTTTTTATTTTTAAAATGTCAAATTTATTAACCAGTGTTCTCTCATAATAAAGATTAGTTAAAAATTTGATTACAAAAGCTCAAACGGTAAAGTAGAAAGTATCTCAAAAGTCAAGCAGACAAAATAAATAAATAAACACGGAAGCGATTTTGAAAACCCGGGCCTCGCTCTGTGTAGTGGACGGGCCATAAACAAGGCCCATTTGCACTTACTGTGAAGAGAAAAAGGCTAAAATTTTGGGAGGATATTGCCATTAGCGTCCCCCATACCATAAGTATTGGGGGGGATACATCCCCCCGTCCTCCCCAGGATCGCCGCCCATGTCCCTCAGACCGGCATCCGATAGTACGAATGAAGCCATTTTCTTAATCGAATCAAAAATGCCGTGTAGGCAACCTTCACACGGAAATTTCGGCGATGGACAAATTTTACGGGACTGCGGTAAACAATCCACTTTAACCCACGATCAATCTACCTAATGCCTAACGACATCTTATTGAGTCGTTACTGTGCCTTCATCACATTTTGTCGATTGATTGTTTTCTCACACGCCGACTCTATTTATATAGCACTGTATATTTTTCACCGGCATCAATCTTATATACTATAGCGAGATGCGTTTTACCTGACAAAGTTAAATAAAATAAAATACTAACCCCAGAATGAGATACCCAGCCTCGATTAAATAAATGCATATATACACTTAGTTATAAAATCGCAAGCTATGGTAAATTTTGTCAGATTTCAGTCCAGAATTGGACATCATTTAGTCTACTTCATCCAATCCTCGTAACTGAGTCCAGATTTTGATGATATGCTTCAATTATGCAATGATTAATCGATCGTGTTTCCAAGGCAAGGCACGTTTGAGTAGGCCAAAACAAAATGGCGGCTTAAGAACCCAGCGAGGTGCAGTGGGATGACCAAGAGGGTGGGCCGCCATATTGGTAAGCCACCATATCGTGCTTTTTTCTTATTAGCACCTCGTTAATCATCTTCAAAAAGAGTGTTATAAGTTATAACACACCCAAGCACACCCAGTTTTCATCATTGCAATCTGTTTGAGGTTCAGGTGTATGCATGCAAAGTTTGGGGCCACTCGTTTTCATAGTTTTGGAGTTATGGAGGAGACAGACGGACAGATGGACAGACAGACGGATGGACGGACACTGCCTTTTATTATTATTATTGATGATTATGAACATGACACCAATATTTATTGCTTGTTGAGTATGAACATGATACCTGTATTTACATATTAATGATACTGTTATTAAAATATTTATTCTCGACAAAACATTTTCACGCGTCCTTTCGCTTGTACTCTACCAGACTGGTGGTAAGACTATTAAAACCCACTATTAAGTCAAATTATCGCGTCATAATTATGCCACAAGGGGAAGAAGAACCATCACGAGCTGTGTACGAGCAACAGCTGTGTGTTGGCATTGGAAGCAGAGGGTGGGGTGGGGGCTGGAATGGTTCACGGGGGTGACGGATTTGCGTTGCCCTGACTGGCGGGGCAGCGCTCGGCGTGGACGGAGCCACAGATTGAAAGGCGTTCATTGATGCAGTCCAGCCGCTAGCTCATTTCCTGTTCCATCGCCGACGGGCAGCACCTAAACACACCTACCATCCAGGCCTCTGGAAGATTAGCCGCCAATTTGAGAATAAGTCGCAAAAGGAGGATGTTGGGCTACAGGAGATGGTCACATGAGGTTCCTTTTGGGTTTTTGCGTCAATCAATATTTGGTTATGCACCATTTAATTTGCAGGTTCGAAATCCTGTTGAGCTTTTTAGGAATCTCACCTCCATGTGCATGGCCAGCATTGTGTCCTTATTTCCAAGCCAAGAACGAGATGGAAACCTATCAAGCAGGTTCGACCCTCGGGCTCGCAGTTGGAGAAGGTGGATGTACATCTGCATGATGTCTGGTGGCACCTCGGACTGGTCGAAATTGAGCTTTCAGGTGTAGGTGGACACCCTTGGTGGGTAATATAAAATAAAGGTATAAAGAGGAAGGGTCTCATTGAGAATGTCCCTGGATCACGGTATATCCCTTTGAGGAATGCGGGAGATCAATTGAGGTGACATTGCATCCTGTGATGTTGTTGCGGAAGACTTGGCAGGAGGGTCTGGCCTTGATGAGCAAAATGATGTTTCAAAGCGTTAAACAAAATGCCAACAGTGGGAAACAAGTGGGTCGTGTTGACCCACGAAGACGCACACCGGGCCCTAGGGGCGGCAGAGCTATCGTGATAAGGGGCAGACGTGCAGTCTGGCTGGGCCCGGAGCACAGACCGAGCAGCTCCTGCAGCACGCCCGGCGCCAACTCAGACTGGGAAAACAGAAAAAGCAGAGAAAAAGCCAGGAAACAGGCAGCAGTGGCGGTTTAGGGAAAGGGGCGTGGTTATACCTGAACAAGCATTCAAATCCTTTCTTTCAAAAGTAATTAGTTGATAAATATGTATAGTTGGCATTGTACCCTCCTTTACCCTACACTCTACAGCAAAATGGAAATGCAGGGCCTGCCGAAGTACCCAATGATACTCCAAACATAATATGCCCATTCCTCGATGTGATCAACAACAATGTATAAACACAAGATGACCAAGGACATGAGAACTAGCAGTTATATTTTTGAAACACTTCATTTAATACAGAGATTCCCTGCCAAAAAGGAGGCAAAACAATATGCACAGGCAGTGAAATGATCCAAGGAGCCGCTTCAAAAAAGATTTGTACAACAAAGCACCGCTTTCCCACAAAGCACCGCTTTCCCACAAGTGAATGCCTCATGAGAAGGACATGGCAGTGACGAAACAAACTGCGTTGCTTCGAGTACAAGAATCATAATAAAATTGGTTCGGGAATCGTAGAGTGCATCGTCTCGCCACGCTTGTACATTCTCAACAAAAATACCATCGTCAACTGAACTTGCTACGACAGTATTATGGCGCACTGCCATTATGGTCCATATACCCACATCATCCGTGCACCCTATTATGTCACATAGTTTATCGGCATGGGATATGTGGCATAAATTTAATTCTTCACTTACATCGGGTCGTATATCAGATATATGAAGTTTCAGATTTTGTCGAATAAGAATTTCAAGTTAACCAAATATGGCTGGAATGCCACTTCTCCGATGACGTCATCATTTTCACCCTATATACCTCATGAGGAAGCCTGTTGTTGGCTTGATGGTTACGATGGCTGGCTTAAAATCTTCGGGTCTTGAGTTTGAGCCCCTGTCATGCCGTTGAAGTAACACCAGGTGGGTTGACTCAGCCTGTCATCCTTCCAAGGTCGACAAAATGAGTACCAGCTTACTGGGAACAGGGGGCACTGCATCAGCGGCACAGCTGCACTTCCAGAAAATGATGCAAGCAGCAGCCAAAGGCTGCATACAAAACGACAACGATTGCTGGCACCATGGACAAATTACAAATTCCTGCCCAATCTGCTGCTGGGAAGGCAATGGCAAACTATCCAGTGTAACCCTTGCTGAGGAACCTTATTCGGTGTCACCGACGCTGTGACAGATTACGCTCAACAATTAGAAAGGATAGAGCACGGATATGGAGAGAGAGGAGGGGGGGAGGGAAAGAGGAAGGTGGAGATAGAGGGGAGGAGGGAGAGAGAGAGAGGAACAGAGGGGATGTGGGAGAGAGCGTAAGGGAGGGAGAGGGAAGAGTGAGTGGGAAGAGGGAGAGGTGAGAGGGAAGACGGAAGAGGGAGAGGGAAGAGGGAGGGGGAGAGAGCGAAAGAGAAGGGAGTGGAGGGATAGAGGGGATGTGGGAGAGAGGGTAAGGGAAGGAGATGGAAGAGGGTGAGGGAGGGAGAGGGAAGAGGGAGGGGGAGAGAGGGAAAGAGAAGGGAGTGGCGGAGAGGGCAGAGAGAGTGGATGTGGGAGAGAGGGTAACGGAGGGAGAGGGAAGAGGAAGAGGGAGGGGAGAGAGGGAAAGGGAAGGGAGTGGAGGGAGAGGGGAGAGGGAGGGGATGTGGGAGAGGGTAAGGGGGGAAGAGGGAGGGGAGAGAGGGAAAGAGAAGGGAGTGGAGGGAGAGAGGGGATGTGGGAGAGAGGGTAAGGGAGGGAGAGGGGAGAGGGAAGAGGGAGAGAAAAGAGGGAGAGGATCGAGGGGGAAGAGATAGAGGAAGGGGAGGGGGGATTGAGGTGCGAGAGAGAGAGAGAGCGGTATGAGGAGATTGAGAGGAGGGCGACCAGGAGGGGATCAAGAGGAAGGTGAGAGAGGAGGAGGATTAGGGTAGGAGGAAGAAGCTTCCTTCTGTATCCAACCTGTCCACCCCATTCCTCCCCACGCCCATTTTTTGTCCAAGTCTCCCTCTATTTTATCCTTCAACTCCACTGTTGTTGTCCCCCTCCTCCAGGTCCTCTCACTATTGTTCTTTTTGACCTATTGCATCCTCATTCAGTCAGTGTTCGAGCTCTTCCACAAGCTTTGACTCGGTATACAAAACAAGATCAATAGTCTAACAACGGCATAGCCAGGCTTGTTTGATCATTTAGTTGAAGAGGATAGTATGAACTGGGTGGTGATACCAGTTATCAGTAGCAAATAATGTAAGTATTAATTTTTTTGACTTCAGGCATGGACAGCCGGTTCGTGAATGACTTAATTAAAACAATGGCAAATGATGAACCAATAAATTCCACATTCCTGTGCCACCTTCAGTCGAAGGTCAGGCATTGACAGGGGGTTCTTTATATCTTCATTCCAAACAGCATCATTCATCATTCCAATCACAAATTAATACAATGTAGTATTAAAATATCAAAATAATAATGTTAAATCATGACTGTGTTGAGATCTGAAACCAGCAAACCGTCATCAGCTGTTCACTCACAGATTCGGGAACAAGATTTGTGTCGATCGCATTTCAAAATCATAATTATATTGAGGAATTTCTGAAACCTCCGACCTACATTATGACATATGCCGGGACCCCAAAACGTTCCACAGAATGTTATTATATTTCCTTTCAGGAAAACATGCAACTGCAATCTATATATATAAAACACTGTGTGTGTGAGTGTGTGTAATGTTACCGATAGACTCCTAAACGGAGAGGCTTACGTGCTTGATATTTGACATAGACATGGCCATTGAGCCTGGGACGAACATGGCCGAACTCAAAATATTTGACGATCCATATTTTTTATTCATATTTACCTCAGCGCATTTCAGCGAAGTACCCGCTAATCTCAGCCAGTGCGAGCAGCTCGCTGATTCGCTCAGAGCGATCACGTGATGTTCCATCCCCGCCGCTAGACTGATTCGCTCAGAGCGATCACGTGATGTTCCATCCTCGCCGCTAGACTGATTCGCTCAGAGCGATCACGTGATGTTCCATCCCCGCCGCTAGACTGATTCGCTCAGAGCGATCACATGATGTGACCATTGCCATTCCCTCCACATAGGTGGAGATGCAGTTACTGGGCCGCTGGGCGCCATCTTGGTTGGCATTCGATGCTGGGCGATGGTGATTTCCGTCACACGTTTGCACGTAATTCAGAGCGAAAAGCGATCGTGTTTTGTGTCGATTTTTGTCGATTTTGTGCGATATGAATTAAATGTCTTTGATAGGGAACGGTAATTCCGCCAGAGGCGATGCGCGCACTACTTACGTCACGCTGTGCATGGCACTCTGTGACCGCCGTTGCGGTGCAATGCTTTGCGGGCAAATCGTTTTTATGCCATGGTATGTCATATTTTGGACTTAACCACTCTTCATGACTGATCATGTGACATCTACACAATCATGGCTACCACCGAGACGGATCCTGGTTTCACATGAGTAATTTTTCCATATTTGCTCGATTTTTGAAACCGATGCATGCAAATATCGTGTCTATACCACACCTAAAATATGTTTTAGAAAGAAGAAGCACATCTCCCCTTTGAAAGTGCCCCCTGAAGTGTGTCCAGGTGGAATTTCTAAGTCGTAGGTCTTAGCAACTCTCAGCAATCTTTTACCGCATGGATTTATCTCGAGTATTTACTAAACTGTGCTAAGTTGAAGTTGTGTACATATTTCAGCAGTTTTCAATGTAAATCGGTGTAATCTAACCTCCCCCCTCCCCCCCTCCCCCCTACCCCTACCCTCCCTCCCCCATCCCCCCACCCTCCCCCTCCCCCCTCCCCCTTACCCCTCCCCCTCCCCCCCCCTTCCCCTCCCCCCCTCCCCTACCCCTCCCCCCTCCCCCTCCCCCCCTCTTCTCCCCTCTCCCCCTCCCCCTCCTCCTCTTCTCCACCTCTCCCCCTCCCCCTCCCCCTCTCTCCCTCCCCCCTCCCCCTCCCCCTCTTCTCCCCTCCCCCCCTCTTCTCCCCATTCCTCCCCTCCCCCCTCTCCCCCCCTCCCTGCCCGGCAATGCCGGGTACGTCTGCTAGGAGTTACTAAAAACTGTCCCCTGTCATGTGACCAGATCCTCATTTCTGATTTGTGTACGTTTGTGGGGACATACGGACAGACAAACACTGTTCTACAGGGTGTCCACAAAGTCGCGCATCATAGGCAAAACATTAATTTGTAAGGTTGGCTACATCAGTTGTTTGAAATGTGTCCCACCAATCTCAAAACATGTTGGTTTTTCAAACTACTTGAAAAACGACTTAATTTTTTACGAGTTCGGAAAAAAAATACATTAAAAAATAAATACATGAGACAAATTAAATAATTTCCTATGATGCGTGACTTTGGGAACACCTTGTAGATGACATTGCCCTATTGTTTGGCAACCATTGTGCAGGCTTGATGGGCCGAATGGTCTCTTTCTGATTTTAAGGGATGACATCTATATATATATTGTTGCGGATATGGGATTTGGCCTCCATCCATATCCGCTTGTAAATATTCCCCTATTTCCCCAATACTCCCCAACTATCCCCAATCCCCCATTCCCTAGTCCCATTGTCTGTAAACAACACTCTGTAGCCCCGACCTTCCCCTTTTTCCCCCATTAAATTTCGTGCCCAGGTTCACCGCATCTCACGTAGACAACTATAGGACATCTTGCTAGTTATTCTTAGTCTATGTCAGTTAAGGACTCGTTTCCATTAATTCTGACTCTTCGTTGCACCAGAATGCGATTGTATGGCACCAGTAGTGAGTTTAGGACCTCCCAATACCTCCCCGCATCTCTTCCTCATGGAACTACAACAACAACAACAACTACAACAACAGCGGGGGGCGGCGCGGCGGCGGCGCGGGGAGTGTGCGTCCTCACTCCGGCTAGGTTAGCCGCCATTGCCCATGTGCTCCGACGGGGTTACCACACAGGGGCTGACTGTCAGCTCCTCGTCAAGGGCGGAGCCCGGTAGACCCCCCCCCGCACCCAATAAGAAGCGGCGGACCGATTCATCTGGGGCGGAGCTAACGAGCCGAGGGCGTGTCACTCCCCGCTGGATATACGCAGCCACTTACCGGAGGTGACGTCAGATGCGCCTCAGCTTGGAGAGAAAAGGACGCCACCTCCAGCGCGACGATACCTCCCCGCATCTCTGGACCGGACCGGTTCGATTCTGCCCCTGAGCCAAGGTGCACCTTGAGCCATCGACTACCCTGCCCCTCCTTGCCATCAATCCCTGTGTGAGTCAGCCTTTGTCCCGTTTGTCTGTGGTCTGTCGGGCTAAGATAAGACCGTGTTTAAGTGCCTACCTTTCTGTGCTGTACCTCTTGTCCGTGTAATCTAAACGTTCTGCATATCCCATATTATATCCTCCTCCGGAGGTCTTGAGAACTGTACCCCTGGTGTCGTGTCATTTAACCCAGCCGTTGTGTCCCTTTCCTTCATTGATTTAGCATAGCGCTATTCGGCCAACGTTCGAGTGTAATCGGGTAACTTGTGCGAACACGGCGGCCATTCCGCTCGGCCCACCATAACATCTAAGTCGTGTCCGTAAACAATATAAAACACAGTTTGTGTGTGTGTGTGTGTGTGTGTGTGTGTGTGTAGTGTGTGTGTGTAATGTTACCGATAGACTCAGAAACGGAGAGGCTCACGTGCTTGATATTTGGCATAGACATGGCCATTGAGCTTGGGACGAACATGACCGACCTCAAAATATTTGACTATCCATATTTTTTATTCATATTTACCTCAGCGCATTTCAGCGAAGTACCTGCTAATCTCAGCTGGTGTCAGAACAGCTCGCTGATTCGCTCAGAGCGATCACGTGATGTTCCATCCCCGCCGCGAGACTGATTCGCTCAGAGCGATCACGTGATGTGACCATTGCCATTCCCTCCACATAGGTGGAGATGCAGTACCGGGCGCCATCTTGGTTGGCATTCGATGCTGGGCGATGGTGATTTCCGTCACACGTTTGCACGTAATTCAGAGCGAAAAGCGATCGTGTTTTGTGTCGATTTTTGTCGATTTTGTGCGATATGAATTAAATGTCTTTGATAGGGAACTGTTATTCCGCCAGGGCGCTGCGCGCACTACTTACGTCACGCTGTGCATGGCACTCCTGTGACCGCCGTTGCGGTGCAATGCTTTGCGGGCAAATCGTTTTTATGCCATGGTATGTCATATTTTGGACTTAACCACTCTTCATGACTGATCATGTGACATCTACACACTCATGGCTACCACCGAGACGGATCCTGGTTTCACGTGAGTAAAATTTGCTCGATTTTTGAAACCGATGCATGCAAATATCGTGTCTATACCACACCTAAAATATTTTTTAGAAGGAATAAGCACATCTCCCCTTTGAAAGTGCCCCCTGAAGTGTGTCCAGGTGGAATTTCTAAGTCGTAGGTCTTAGCAACTCTCAGCAATCTTTACCGCATGGATTTATCTCGAGTATTTACTAAACTGTGCTAAGTTGAAGTTGCATACATATTTCAGCAGTTTTCAATGTAAATCTGTGAAATGTAACCCCCCTCCCTCCCCCCCTCCCCTCCCCCTACCCTCCTACCCCTCCCCTCTCCCCTCCCACCCCCTCCCATCCCTCACCCTCCCCCTCCCCTCCCCTTCCCCCTTACCCCTCCTCCTCCCCCCCTTCCCCTCCCCTCCCCCCCACCCCTCCCCTCTCATCCTCCCCTCCCCCCCTCCCCTCCCCTCTCACCCCTCCCCCTCCCCCCCTCTTCTCCCCTCTCCCCCTCCCCCTCCCCCTTCCACACCTTCCCATCCCTCACCCTCCCAATCCCCCCCCCTCTTCTCCCCTCTCCCTCTCCCCCTCCCCCTCCCCCTCTTCTCTCCTCTCCCCCTCCCCCTCCCCCTCTTCTCCCCTCCCCCCTCCTTCTCCCCTCCCCCCGTTCCCCTCCCCCCCCTCCCCTCCCCCGCCCGGCAATGCCGGGTACTTCTGCTAGTCCATTATAAATTGCGAATCACGGTGTCCTGTCCATGTGTTTGTCTGTGTGGGTGTATGTGTGTATATATGTGTGTATGTGTGTGTGGATGTGTGGATGTGTGTATGTGTGGATGTGCATGTGTGTATAGGTACAGTCACGTGAAAAAGTAAGTACAACCCCATGTAAAGTTTTGACTTTTTCAACATATTTCAACATACAGCTATTTGAATCTTCATTTCAAACAATATTGACTAGAAATAAAAGGGTGATATAATATAACAAATATCATGAAACATTTACATTTTGTAGTCCATTGTATAATTTAAATAAATATAAATGCAAATTTCACATGTGGAAAAAGTAAGTACAACACCCTTAGGCTCTCATATGTGGTATTGACCCCTTTGGCAGAAACAACCGCAAGTAGGCGTTTCTTATAACTGTCTACCAGTCTCTGACATCGACTGGGAGAAATTTTGCCCACTCCTCCAACCTCCATGCAGAATTCTTTCAGCTGTGCGATGTTTGAGGGGTTTCTTGAATGCACAGCTCGTTTCAAATCCCCCACAACATCTCGATGGGATTTATATCCGGGCTTTGACTTGGCCATTTCCAGAACCCTCCATTTCTTTCTTTTCAGCCATTCCTTGGTGGATTTACTGGTATGTTTAGGGTCATTGTCATGTGCAAGGTCCACCTTCGGTTGGGCTTCAACTTTCCGACAGATTCGCCTCACATTATCCTCAAGCACATCTGGTACTATGAAGAATTTATAGTGGACTAGCAGAAGTACCCGGCATTGCCGGGAGGGGGGAGGGGAGGATTGGGGAGAAGAGGGGGGGGGAGGGGAGGAAGAGGGGGAGGGGGGAGGGAGAGGTGGAGAAGAGGGGGAGGGGGAAGAGGGGAGAAGAGGGGAGGGGAATGGGGAGGGTGAGGGATGGGAAGGGGGTGGGAGGTGGGAGGTGAGAGGGGAGGGGTAG
>NW_027618350.1:0-76162 GCF_964187855.1 Myxine glutinosa | reverse complement strand
AAAAGGCTTCGGCACTATCGAGCGATTTTTTTTAAATTTTTTTGGAACTCCAAAAAAACGAGCTTTTTTTTTTCAATTTTTTTTTTTGTTTGCCGAGAACACTTCCAGGCACTCACTGATGAACCTCTGAAAATTTGATGAAGATCTGTTCAGCCATCTCTGAATAAAACGCGGACACAGACAACTCGCATTTATATACTGAAACGCAAAAGAAACTTACCACCTTTGAAACCTTTAAATATCAACAATAACACTGCGTGTAGTAAATGTGTGAACTTATTTGTGGACAATCGTGTCCTCACTGTCAGACAAAACGGTCACGGATGGTCACTTGAACCTTCAATGGTCACTTCATAGCACAGCTGTTGAACAGCCGTTTTGACTGTCAGTGATTAGCCAAGGGGTACGGGATGATTTTAATGAGCTGCACGTGATGTCTTGATATTGGCTTTAAAAAGGCCAGTGCAAAATGGGCATTTCAATCAACATGCCACGATTGTCAAGGGATCAACGGCAGCGTGCCCTGGGCATGCTGCAAGGCGGACTGAGCTACCGTGAGGTGGCACGTCGCCTTGGCTGTTCACACCAGACGATATTGGCCCTGGTGGACAGAGACACCCTCCACAACTCTGCAGATGACAGACCTCGATCAGGGAGGCCAAGACTCACCACTGCAAGGCAGGACAGGCAGATGGTCCGAGGTCACCTGCGGGATCGATTCCGTCCAGCATCCCGCACTGCGGCAGAAACTCCGGGGCGTGCAAACCCACGGATCTCCAATGATACTACATGAAGACGACTGCATGACTATGGTCTGACTGCCAGAAGACCATACAGAGCAAAAGAAACTTACCACTTGTTTGAAATGTAATAAAATTGTAACAGTTCAAAATAAAACAAACCAACAATTGCTAATTGAAACATTGGCATTTTATTGATGACATGTCAAGTTTTTGACCAAGATACACCATCTCATCAGTTTGTTCTACAGTACAGAACAGCACAGGGTGCAATGTCAGTCCCCTTTCAATAGCGTGTGTGGCCACCATTGTTTTGGATACAGGCAGTGCATCGTCGGCGTATACTGCCTACCAGTCTTTGGATGGATTGCTGCTGGATTCTGTCCCACTCAGTCCTCAATGTCTGAAGCAACTCTGCCCGTGTCCTGGCCCTGCCAACTACGCGTCTCCCAAGCTCATCCCACAGGTGCTCTATGGGATTCAGGTCAGGGGAGAGCACAGGCCACTGCATAATGTTGATGTTCTCGCCTTGGAGAAATGCAGTGGTAAGGCGAGCAGCATGGGGACGAGCATTGTCATGCTGAAAGGTTCTCAGTTCTGGGTGGTCTAGCAGGAATGGCAGCAGATGAGGTCACAGGATGTTATCCACATACCGCTGGGCGTTAAGTTTCCCATCCACAACCACCAGGGCGTCCTGTACCGGCCTGATATGGCGGCCCACACCATCACACTTGGGCCACCCCACCTGTTGGCTTGACGCACGCAACAATCGGCATATCGCTCGCCAGTTCTTCTCCAGACACGCTCACGCCCATCAGGACTGTCCACACAGAACCTTGACTCATCGCTGAAAGTGACCTCGTTCCACTGCGCCAAGGTCCACCACTGATGCTGCTGGCACCATCTCTGTCGGTTGCGGCGATGGGCAGCCGTCATCACGGGGCCTCTGTATGGTCTTCTGGCAGTCAGACCATAGTCATGCAGTCGTCTTCGTGCAGTATCATTGGAGATCCGTGGGTTTGCACGCCCCGGAGTTTCTGCCGCAGTGCGGGATGCTTGACGGAATCGATCCCGCAGGTGACTTCGGACCATCTGCCTGTCCTGCCTTGCAGTGGTGACTCTTGGCCTCCCTGATCGAGGTCTGTCATCTGCAGAGTTGTGGAGGGTGTCTCTGTCCACCATGGCCAATATCGTCTGGTGTGAACAGCCAAGGCGATGCGCCACCTCACGGTAGCTCAGTCCGCCTTGCAGCATGCCCAGGGCACGCTGCCGTTGATCCCTTGACAATCGTGGCATGTTGATTGAAATGCCCATTTTGCACTGGCCTTTTTAAAGCCAATATCAAGACATCACGTGCAGCTCATTAAAATCATCCCGTACCCCTTGGCTAATCACTGACAGTCAAAACGGCTGTTCAACAGCTGTGCTATGAAGTGACCATTGAAGGTTCAAGTGACCATCCGTGACCGTTTGGTCTGACAGTGAGGACACTATTGTCCACAAATAAGTTCACACATTTACTACACGCAGTGTTATTGTTGATATTTAAAGGTTTCAAAGGTGGTAAGTTTCTTTTGCGTTTCAGTATATATGCAGACTTGGCATTTAATATGGAATATATTTTTTTTCTTGACTTGGGTTTACATTCTGAACTCAGTATATCAATCTGGTGAGTTTCTTTTACCCTTCGGTGATGTCTTTGTTGAAAGAACCATGTCACTGATTGTCTTTCGCAGCAAGAAGTCAATAACAGGATTATATCACAGGTGGCGTGACAAAATGTAAGGACAGGTACATTTGACGATTGGCTTCACAATCGGGTATATAAGGGTTGTTGCGTTCTGTATTAGTGGAAAACAACTGCTGCACGTCTACAAAAGTTATTGCCGCTTCCTCTGGAGATGGTCCGTCAACTTGACAATGCTGTTTGTCATGGAGTGGTGGCTTTACGAAATTCTGGCATGAAACAGCGTGCTATTGCTCGGCAGTATGGCATCACTCAAGGTCAGGTGTCAAAGATCCTGAAACGAAATGCTCAAAGGGGTGTCCCTACTCCAATACCAAGGCTAGGACGTCCACGCAGAACCACAAGGAGAGATGATCGCCAGCTGCACCGGTTAGTCTGCAATGGCCGTACCAAGTCAGCTAATCGGCTTCGGGCTGAGTAGCAGCAACTGACAAATGTGCCTGTATCCAGAAGGCTAGTCAACCAACGACTGGTTCAAGCAGGCTATCGTGCCAGGCGTCCCCTGAGAAAGCCACGCCTGACCAGACAACACAGCCAGCGCCGATTGCAGTGGGCCAGAGAGCACCGTCAATGGCAGCCAGGACACTGGAATCACGTGACCTTCAGTGACGAGTCTAGATTTCTGTTCTATCGTCAATATGGCCGCGTCCGAGTGTGCAGACAAGTGCAGGAAGCCCACAACGAAGATTGTATAGTGCCAAGAGTCCAAGCTGGAGGTGGTGGGGTGACCGTTTGGGCTGCTTTTCATGCCGGGGGCAAAACTGACCTGGTTGTTCTGAATGGAAACCTGAACCAGTTCAAGTACAGGGTCATTCTGGAAGAAACATTGCTTCCATTTGCTCGTGCAGCCTTTCGAGGAAACTTTGGCTTCCAAGATGACAATGCACGGCCTCATCCTGCTCGCATGATCCAACACTTTCTTGCTGACCGTGGTGTAGAGCATATAGAGTGGCCTGCCATGTCCCCGGATATGAATCCGATAGAGAACTTGTGGGCAGAATTAACGCATCAAATCGACAACGTGGACCAGCAGCCGACCTCTGTGCGTGAATTGCAGCAGACTATTGTCACTGCATGGCAAGCGATTCCTGTCCAAACCTTGGCAAATCTCGTGAACAGCATGCCTCAACGTGTACGTGCTCTCCTGAATGCTCGTGGGGGTTACACGAAGTACTGAACTGTAATTTTACTGTTCGTAATCCCAGTCATAATTTAGCTTTTTGTTTTTGTTGAAAATATTTTTGGCTAATGTGCAAAATAAAGAGATACTTCTGGAAAACGTACAGAAGTTTAACACAGTACTGTCCGTGAATTGAGTTCGATATCAGTTTACATCACTTTCAAGGATCAATTTATTTGCTTCAAAATGTCAAATGTGGTTTTTGTTTCTTTTAAAGGTCACATTAACAAAATCTAGAATAATTTCAACATAATTCCAATGAACTTTTGGTTCTAAGTCATCTTGAAAAGTAAGTTCACCCCCACAAAAAAATATTCCATATTAAATGCCAAGTCTGTATATATATAGGGATTTAAATGTAATTCAAAAATTGATCCAGACGTCTATTCTCTTTCAAACATTCAAACCGACAAAGGTAGTTATTTATCACAGCATCTGTAGAATTTTCACCCTTTTACTCAACTCCGTTTCGCTGTTATTTGGTGGAGCAAAAAGTTAACTGAGTTTTATCGATATTTAGATTCCTAGCAGTTAGCTGGAGAACAAGTTCAATGAAGAATTCTACAAAGTCTTTAGGAGGCAAATATATGCCAAAAGCCTGACCCCCCCCCCCCCCCCCCCATCCGGACCAAATTCAGATCCTGGGGGGACAGGGCCTTCTCCATCGCTGCTCCCACCCTCTGGAACTCACGACCTCACACCATCAGAGACTCCTCCTCACTCACCACATTCAAAACATCACTCAAGACCCACCTGTTCAGCACTGCATTCAACATTCAACCCACAGCATTTAACCCCTGACTATCACTTCTCCTTCTCCCTCCTTTTGCTTTAAATATTTCCCTATTGATTCTTGTCTTTTTGCAATTGTTGTTTTCATGTTTTGTTATGCATTATGTTTTGCACTCTGTCAAAGCGCCTTTGGGCTTCATGAAAAGCGCTATACAAAATAAATGAATTATTATTATTATTATTATTATTATTATTATAAAAGTTAATTCTGTACTTCGTCATGAGGTGTGGCAAATGGGATGTTATATTTACACCAGTTGACAAAATCTATTTCCCCACCACTCACCATTTTAGCTCAATCATTGCAACAACTGAATCTCACACAAGGTAGTGTGGGCAAAGATCTTACACACTCATAAAAGCTACAGACAGGTGGATATCCTACACATTATTGCAAAGTACTCACTGGCTGAACAGCATGGAGAGCATGGTCGATGACGAATTGTCCGGAAGATTCGTGACAAACAAAATGTGGTGAGGCAAAACCTGGAGAAAGTGCAAAAGAAGTTCATCCTCAAAATATTATTAAAACAAAGCTGCTTTGTAAAGGGAAATTTTGAAGAATGACATCGTGATCATCTTCGTTCATATGCAACACAAGGTTGCGGGGCAGCATCATTGGCTAGGGGCACGGCTGTGCCGCTGATGCAGTCAGTGCCCTCTGCTAGTTAGGTTAGAACAGGAACTTGGAATTTGTTCAGGGTGCTGGCGATAACTCGCCTACTCTTCGTGAAGAAAGTCGTGGCATCTTTAATGTCCACCAACGAACTGCAGGCAGACGGGACGCTCAGTTTAACTTCCATGGATGGAACACACACGGATGAATCACCTTCCCTTTAAAACACGTGGATGACAAGTTATAGCTGGATCGGGATTCAAACCCAGGCTAGACAGCTTAGGGGCGAGTGTGCCTACCTGTTGGCCACCCTGTCAGCGCAAGAATCACATGTTGAGTCATCTTTGCATTTTTGCACTCTTGATGATTTGACACAGCCTTTTATGTCGTTTTCCTCGGGAAGCTATTTCAGGTTGTGTGTGTACACAAACATAGTGGAATTTAACCCCACAACATATCCCTCTTCCCACCCCACAACCACACAACACTTCTCCCCACACCTAGCACACTAACAATTCCCCTTATTCTCTTATATATCATCATCCCTTCTCTCAGCCACCCTCTGATGCCATATTTAATGGATGGCTCCTTGCAAGTATTACCAAAAAACACTGGTTACCTCCATCACAAAGGTGGACGAAGGTTGTGCTGTCTGTCTGTGAACAGGATATGTCAAAAAGTTGTGGACGGATTCGACCGAATTTTTAGTGAACTGGTTGGGTGCATGACAAGGACGAATTGATTACATGTTGTTGAAGATCCGAATCCAGATACTAGAATTTTAAAAGTGATTCTTCACCAATGAGAGATGGGACGAAAAATGATATATAGAAGGATATCTCAAAAAGTTGTGGATGAGTTATAACAAAACTTGGATGGATGAGATGGTTAGGTGACAAGAACATGCCGATTCGAGTTCGTTTCAGGTCCGAATCCAGATCCGCCCTATCAGTTGGATACAAAACTGTTCAGCCTGGTGGAGTTATGCTCTCTACCAAATGCCATTCTAGTTACCTTCGCCAGAGGAGAGGGTATTGCATTTGAGTCCATTTGTTTGTCTGTCTGTCTGTCTGTTTGTCTGTTTGTCCACACAGAATAAATATGATTTTCTCTGCAACCGTTGGTCCGATTGACAGGACATTTTCACCATAGGTGCAACTCCACCTGTAGAATTTTTAATGATAATTATGACGTCATAGGTCACGTGGTTCGGCCGCCATCTTGGAAAAACCAAAAAACTTTGCACCCTTATATCTCCAAAAGCGCTGAATAGCAAAAATTGAAACATGGCTCATTGTAAAGAACTCTCCATGGGGATTAAAATATGTTAATGATGATGTCATAGGTGCTTCTATTATGACGTCATAATTCGACAAGTACAAAACTTCATCCAATCAAGATGAAATTTCTTGAGCGCCATGTCGGCATAAACTGGTGGAGGAAAAAAAAATAATGATGACGTCATCAGTCACGTGGTTCAGCAGCCATCTTGGAAAAACCGAAAAACGTTGCACCTATATATCTCCGAAAGGGCTGAATATAAAAAATTGAGACATGGCTCATTGTAAAGAACTCCTCATGGGAATAAAATATGTTAATGATGATGTCATAGGTGCCTCCATTATGACATCATAATTCGACAAGTATAAAACTTCATCCGATAAAGATTAAATTTCTTGAGCATAATCTAGGAATAAATTAGTTTAGAAAAAAAAATGACGTCATCGGTCACGTGGTTCGGCCGCCATATTTGTTGTAACACAAAAACCTTTAAAAAACCACTGAAAATACATCCTGGCGAGGGTTTGCAATCTCTGATTGCTCTTTTTCTTGTTGGTTCTTGCAATGTCACCAAGTGTCAGTATGTCGTCATCAGTAATATCACCAATAAGAGTCATCAATGTCATGATCAATAATAATACTGCAATTATAATAATTATACAACTGTTCAGCAATCCATAATCAGTCACAAGACCTCTCACTTTTAAGCATACCTACGACCAGGAACCTCAATCTTTAATATTACAAATCAACTTAAATTGTATACAGAACATTTTATGCTCTCATTACAAGTAACCAAGATCAACATTCGAAACTCACATAAATTGCAATGCAGTTAAAATCTTGCAAAGTAATTTAAAAAATAACTGCATCAACACTTACAGAAGAGGTACTTTCGTCAACATGTGATGCTCCAGGAGTTCCAGGAGCAAATGCTGAATTGGGAGTCTTTTCAGTAGCCTTGACCTGGAAAGGAAATGATGCATGATGATCAAACATGTGCCAGAGAGAGAAAGGAGAGGAGGCAGGGTCGAGTAGGTGGGATGAGTGTTTCTGGGATAGAACACAGTGGAAAGATCCTGGATAGGCTGAGGGCGAATAATAAACAAAATAGGAACAAGTCTGGTTCTCCTGTATGGAATGAAGGCTTGGGCCTTGATAAGGGAAGATGCGACATTGCCGCAGATGCTAGATGATGCCAAGAGAGCTGATAGGGATCTCCGAAGGAAAGGAAGACGAATGATGGATTTTTATGGCTGTCCCTATTCACCCCGTTTTACGGGTGAATAGGGACAGTCACTAATACAAAAAAAAATAATCAAGAAACAATCCTGAGTTTCCAACTTATTGCTAAATTGATAGCTCAGATGGATGCACATAATATGCACCCATATTATAAACCACGGTGCCAATGAAAAAAAATATGGGATAAAAGGTTTCTGCAAACTGTCCCTATTTCTTGATTATTATTTTTTTGTATTAGTGACTGTCCCTATTCACCCATAAAACGGGATGGATAGGGACAGCCATAAAAATCCTATTTATTCCTATTTAACCCATACATGGGGTCAATAGGGACTACAAGTTGCTTTTTTAAAAAACAAGAGAACACTTTCAACCCAAATATCAACAAATCAGTATGGTTATCAATTTTCAGCGAAAAAGGTTTCCGAACTTTTTTTCAGTTTGTGTCCCTATTCACCTTGCTGTCCCTATTCAACCCATTTTACGGTACTAAAAGTAGTAGCAGCAGCAGCAGCAGTAGTAGTACCAGACATTGTATACCTAATGTAAACATTCCTCCTAACATGAGGTCTCCAATACCTATGTGTCTCTCCATGGCTTTTCTCTCTTCCATTTTTATAGGCCTCACAAAAATCCTGATAGTGGTGTCGTTGCTGTCTTTGTGAAGAACGCCAATGTTTGTTGCACTTTGTCCATACTAACTTCTTCTAAACCTCCAGAATGCTTTTGTCTGCACAAACCTCTCCACAACACGTGAGGTTTGTCTGTGTGGTGTACCGTTCACGGAATTACAATGGCCCTCGACATACCTCTCATTTCTCCATCCCAACTCTCTGTTCCTCATCTCTTACATGTTAAATTACTACCATACCAGCTGCCTGAGTGTCAGCCCCACAACAACCAGCTATGGCATCGCAGCAAAAGGCTCCCTATGACTCCAACACAATTGGTAAACTTTCCTATATACCGAGTAACGACTAACTTTGCACTCAACCTCTCCAATCCTCATCTGACCCTTTTGGCTCCTCTGGCCATTGTGACACAGAAACCTCAGGACTGCACAACATGGCTATCCGCACAGGCCAACTGGCAGGGAACTGCATTCTGCCGTCACAAAATGATTAGGCTGCCATTTCCACAGCATCCGATATCGATTCCACTTGGGAATAAGTTCACAAAAGCCTACTCTCACTCATGTACAAGTATGTATGCATATTCCATCCCATATGTGGCTATCTTATCCATCATCTCAGCCTGTTGCACTGAATCCTGGGGCAAGGCTATTGCAGTCAATTAATTTGCTTGATTCAACACAAAAGCCTCAACTGAGATCAGCTTGTTGTCACTCAGTAAGACCAACAATCAAAGTTATATAATCCTTAAACAAGCCAGAAAACATCTTGAAAATCTCAGGCCTAAAGTCTCCAATCTCCATATGGGGCAGGTGCCCAGCATCACATCTGTCTGATGAAAGCTGTATCATCAAATTCTCTCAAAATTATTATCTCTCACAATGAAGCCAAGGTACAAGGCCTGTTGCTCTTGCATCTCAGACACGTTATTAGGTTTTGGTTGTTTTTTTTTTTGTTTTTTTTAACTGCCTTTCAGTGTAGTTCATTCTGCCCCCCTCAACCAGGGGCTCATTCTCATTCTGCCCCCCTCAACCAGGGGCTCATTCTCATTCTGCCCCCCTCAACCAGGGGCTCATTCTCATTCTGCCCCCCTCAACCAGGGGCTCATTCTCATTCTGCCCCCAGGGGGCATGTACATATGATGTTGGTTTGGTGCTGCTATACCAACATCATATGCACATGCCCCCAAGGGCACCGAGAGGGGGCAGGTGGGATAACTACACCGGTACTCGGACCTAATAGGGAACTGTAATCATTCCTTCAATTGTTTGTTTCAGATAATGACTTATTGCGATGATAAAACACAGGGGGAAGCTTTATTTTGTGTCTCCCTCCAAACCACTCAGGGTGATTCCCTGGAATGCTATTGCCATGGGCCATAGCACCCTCCCTCATAAAACAAACAACTGGAGGAACAATTTACAAAATAATAATCACGGTAACAATGTAATGACGTAATGAACACATGAATGTCGGCCACACCCCATCCTGATGAAATGGGTTGAGAAATGAATCCGCATATAAGAAAAAGTGAATGTGTTTTTTTTCTTGATTTTTTTTGTATACAAGATTGAGGCTCGTGTAAGAGCTAACATTAATGACAAAAAAAGACATAAGAGGAAATAAAGGGAGCGGGAGACAAGATGAGGAGAGAGGGGGAAGCACACAAGTACAACATTTGAGAGCAGGGACATCGGGAGATCTGTGGGAGGTAGAGCGCCTGGGAGAGAGGAGGCGTGGGAAGGGGGTGGGGGAGGCAGTGGGGTGGGAGAAGTAAAAAAAAAAACACATGGCCACTGCTAGGACTTCCAGGAAAGAAGTCGGTATTTCTGAAAAGTGGATCTGGGGTGAATTAACAGGGGTAGAAAAGATCAAGGTTTTGGATGGGGGAAGATAAGAGATGGTGGTGAACAGCTGTTTTAAAGACCTGGAGGGATGAGTGGGATTGAAGGGAGTGTGGGAGTTTGTTCCAGAGGAGAGAGAAAAGAGGAATGAAAGAGTGAAGGTGAGCAGAGCCTTGATTTTGGCAGTTTCACCAGAAGAAGGTTGCAGGCAGATCTTGTGCGACCTGTAGGAGTACTTGGGGGACAGAGCACAGACAGGGCTGAGGGCTAGGCCAAAGAGGAGTCGGTAGAAGACAGAAAGACCACCAACCTGCCTGCGGTGAGTGAATGGAAGGCCCTCACAATCGGCTTCATCGCGGGAGATTCCAATGATTCTGAAAGCTTTGGTTTCAACAGCGTGAAGCCGAGCGAGGTATGAGGCAGGAGCACCAGCCCAGAGGGGAGAGCAGTATTCCATTGAGCTGCGGATGAAAGCCTTGTATGTGTTGAGGAGCTCAGGTGTGCCAAGGAAGGACTTCGCACGACAGAGAATGCCCAGTCGGCGACTGCCTTTGGAGGCCAGCTTGGAAATGTGTTTTTCCAAGGAAAGATCATGGCAGATTGTGAGACCCAAGAGATTGAGTGACAGAACTTCTTGGAGAGGATTGTTGAGAAAGGAGATGGGAGTGTTGTCCAGTCAGTCTTTTCAAAGAGACATAGTGAGAGTGTGAGATTTGTCAGGATTGAAAGACATGTTCCACTTGTTTGACCAGTCTGTGATTTTGACCAGGTCTGCAGAGAGTGAGGAGGCTGCGGAATGCCGATCTGAGGGATGAGGTATGGAGTGGCAGAGAGTGGAGTCATCCGCAAAGAAATAGAGAGGATTTTCCAGAGAGACGGAGACATCATTGATGAAGACCAGAGAAAGGACAGGGCCCAGAATACTACCTTGGGGAACTCCAGGCTGAACAGGAAGGGGAGATGAGAGAAATCCATTCAGGGCCACACGTTGACTACGACCAGAGAGAAAGTCCGCAAGCCATGCATGAGATTTCCATGGATACCATAGGAGAGTTTGGTGAGCAGAGCGGGGTTCCAGACCGTATCGAAGGCATGTGACATATCAAGGGAGACAGCTCTGATTTCCTGTTTGGCATTCAGGATCTCCATCCATTGTTGAGACAGCAGAAACAGCATGTCCAGAGTAGAGAGAGTGACCTGGTCTGAATCCAAATTGATGATCAGAGATCAAGCCATTGGAAGAGAGGAAGGATTTGATATCCGAAGCAATGATGGATTCCATGACTTTGTTGATTATTGGGAGCAGGCTGATTGGTCTGTAGTTACAACGATCTGTTTTTGCACATTTTTTGCGTACAGCGGTAATGTTGGCTGATTTCCAAGCTGAAGGCAGATGACCTTGAGCAAAAGAGAGGGTGAAGAGAACAGAGAGAGGGTGTGAAAGAGCGGCAGAGCAGGATTTTAGGACCCGTGGGCTGACGCCGTCTGGTCCATTTGCAGAATCAGAGTCGAGGATTGACAGAAACTTCTCCACCTTGTCAGGAGAGAAGGACACAGAGTCCAGGAGCAGCTGGGTACGACTGGGTATGGTGCGTACAGAGAGAGACGGGTTTGAAACACAAGATTTTGAGGCAAACACAGAGTTGAGGAATTCAACTTTTTCACGTGCGGAGTCAGCTGTGTAGCCGTACGAGGAAAGGGAGGGGTGGGAGGGGGAACAAACACCAGAAACAGATTTGACAAGACGCCACCAGGATTTGGAAGAGGGAGACAGGTTAGAGAGTTCACTCTTGAGAGTAGAGAGATATTGTTTCCTGGCTCTCCTGAGGGTAGACATACACTTGTTCCGGGCTTTCTGAAAGGAAATGAGATTGCCTTCCGTTGGATTTGCTTTCCAGGAGGCGAAGGCAAGTTGTTTCAGGGCAACTGCCTCACCACAAGATTCAGTGTACCATGGACGGGAGGACGGGTATGACAACTGAAGACGGGATGGGATAAATCTGTGCATGAGAGAGAGCAGTTTACTTTGGAAGAATTCCCAGGATGAGTTGATGTCAGAGGCAGTAGAGATGGGAGACCAGTCCAGATGATTGATGGCTGCTTGAAGACCGTGCCAGTTGGCCTGAGTAAAATACCAGACTCGTCGACATTGAGGAGGCTCTCTGAGAATGGCCAGAGAGATGTCCACTTTAACAAGCATATGGTCAGATGAACCGATTGGAGCAGAAGAAGAGCAGCAGACATTTGCAGGGAAGTTTGTCATAACTAAGTCTAGAAGAGAAGATACTCCGTTGACTGAGATCCGGGTTGGGAAATTGACAGATTGTGTCAGTCCCAGTGAGTCGCAGAAGTCCTTTCCTGAGGTGCCATTGCTGGTGAGAGAGGTACCCACATCCAGCCAGCTGGCATGATGACAGTTGAAATCACCACATATGAGGAAGAGTTGGGATGAGTAGATAGAAGTTGGTCCATGTTATCAGACAGCGAGATGTAGATGGAGTCATCACTGTTTGGTGGACGGTGCAGAACACATATGAACAAAAGGTGGGAGCGAAGGGGAAGCCATAGCCAGAGGTACTCCTGGGGGTGAGGTGGAGAGAGGGCAGTACAGGGAGAGTGAGGAAGAGAGTTTTTGATAAAGATAGCAACCCCACCTCCAGGATGAGGCTCAGGTCTATCATACCGGAAATAACACCCCAATTTCCCTTAAACCCAACTTATATTTCTGACAATGAAAATATGGCAGCCTCCGTATTGTTGTTTAAAAAAAAATTAGAAGGGGCCATGAATGAAGGGGTACCGACACTTAGCATTGCCCCGGGGCCCATTCTGGCTCTCAGCGGCCCTGAAAGCTCCTTATTTTATCATTCCAGCAGTTGCTCAATTTGAGGGGAAAAAATTACGCTTGGCAAATTTCTTGTGAATGATTAGATGCTACAATATTTTAAAGTTTGAATGGAAGCATAATGAAAACTATGGAAGCAGTCTTAGTCCAAAGTTCTTGATAGAAAAGGAAAGTACCAAATGTGCATTCTGACTGCAGCTGAACATGTGCCTGCCACACCAAAAATCACCCTCTAGTGACAGCACTGAACTGGGCTGTCAACTCCAGGACCATCCACAAGGTGTCAGCACTCAGCCTGTTCCTGCCACTCCAGCACCAACCACATTTTCGGTTTGGAACATCAGCCCCTGCACCAATAGCATCGCAGCAAATGAAAAGTGAAAGATCACAGGCTGATGCTCTCATGACTGCCTCCTGATACAAAATAATGTTTTAAGGAAAATCTACACAAAAAAATCCAATCGCAGAAGAAATAAAGGGCTACCAAAGTGGAAAAATGGTTAGAGCATCTTCACGGAATCTGACACGTCGGCGGTTTGACCAAAATATCTCAAAAAGTTGTGGACGGATTCGGACGAAATTTGGCAGAGATGTAGCGTATGTGACAACGACAAAATGATTAGATTTTGGTGAAGATCCGGATTCGGATCCAGCTACTAGAAAGTTTTAAATGATTCTTCACCATTGGGAGATGGGGACAAAAACGATACATAGCAGGATATCTCAAAAAGTTGTGGATGAATTTAGACGAACTTGGTGGACCGGTTGGGTGTCTGACAAGGACGATTCGATTCGATTTTGGTGAAGATCCAGATCCGGATCCAGGTGGTAGAAAATTTTAAGAGATTCTTCACCATTGAGTGATATGGCCAACCAGGCGGAGGTATGCTCTCTACTGAGTGTCTTTGTCTAGTTTGTCTTTGTGTTGTACCATCCTCCAAACAGTGATGACTCCATCTACACCTCTCTCTGCCAACATGGACCAACTTTCAACCATCCATCCCAACTTTCCCTTCCTCATATGTGGGGATATCAATTGTCACCATGCCATTTCGCTAGGTGTTGGTACCTCTATCACCAGCCATGGCACTGTAGCAAAGGACTTCTGTAACTCCATGTACCCAACCCAGATTTCTGCCAATGGCAAATCCTCCCTTCTGGACTTGGTAATGACCAACTTCCCGGCTAATGAGTTTTTCCTCTGCTCCAATTGGTTAGTCTGAGCATGTGCTTGTTAGAGTCAACATCTGGTTATTTTCAGAGGCGCCTGAGCACCAAAGTCATGATGATCATTTTGGTGTATCACATTCCTCATCAGTAAGCTCCAGTAGAGCTCCAGAAAGAAAGAAAAAACATGAAAAAAAAGAAAAACGCACGCACACATGAACACCTCATCCATTTATTGTACATAAGGATGCACATTTGAAGTTATTGATACGTAATAATAAAAATAGGACCACGGGTCCCGAAGCTCACCTGGACCACTATCAGGAGCAACAGTCACTCAAACCCCCAGACCCTGATATTTTTAATGCCGTGAACAAACTTTGGGACATCATGGGTGACGAAGGTTGTGATCAAGTTTAATTGAAATCGTGTGTGTAGTTTGAACCTGGCTAAACTCTCCCCCCACCCCCCCCCCCTTGCCCCTCCACCCGTAGATCCCCTTAATGAGCGCAGATTTTGATGCAGTCAATACACATTCGTTAGGCATCAAGTATTAAGCTTCCAGCCAAGTTTCATCAAAATCAGGTGTTTGGTTAAAGCCATAATGACTGAAGTGTTTACGGACTCTCTGACTGACTGACTGACCCATGGATACTGCTCCGTCGCATTAGCTCAGCGACTAAAGTCCAGTTGAGCTAAAAATACAAAAGTGTTCTGACTTGAGCAACCTTTTCCAATCACAAAAGTGGAAGATATCCTAGTTGATATATAAATAAATAAATAAATACATAAGGAAGTTTATTTTCCTCGACCACAACAGCCACAATTCCAATAAATAAATAAATAAATAAAATGATCAGTCAAATTGCAAGTCTCCAAAGACCAATGTTAATGTTTATCTATCCAGAAAAGCCTGGTGTTGGGCTAGCGGCTAGGGTGCCAGCTTAGGATCCTAGGATCCTGGGTTCGAATCCCGGTCGATCGCTGAATTAACGCCAGGGGGGTTGACTCAGCCTGTCATCCTTCCGAGGTCGGCAAATTGAGTACCAGTTCACTGGTAATTCCCTGTTTGTCGTAAAAAGGCGACAAAAAGGGTTGGCGTCAGGAAGGGCATCCGGCCGTAAAACATTGCTTCAAAAAGGGGACCAAAAAAACAACAACAACCACGGTCCCCGAAAAAGGCCAACTCCCGCTTGTGGGAAAAAATGGCCTCTAAAGGTGGTTTTTTATCCAGAAAAGACTACAATGTGTACCAGTGCAGTTCTACCTTTTTCTTTGGAAAAGAGTTCTCATGAGGCTTCTCAATCCTTGGTCGTGGAACAAACGTTCCATTCATCTTGGTCACTGCATCTGCATCCGTCTTAGCATACTGAATGCACTGAAAGATATCAAACAATTGCAGTTTGGATAAGCTGTATTAAAATAAATAAATAACTAGCACCACAAAGTGGAGCATAATCATTTCAACCAAAATAACACATTTACAAAATGTTGAGAAAATTACAAAAATTGCACGGATCGATTAAAATTTACAACATGAAAGAAATAAAAGGTGTAAATGTACCTTTCACAGTTTTCCATCAAGTTTTAATCCTCATCCAAATAGTGGAATAATCTCTCATATCATGAAGCATTTATTGGAAAATTAATAATAATGCTGCAGACATATCAAAATGAATATTTTACATTTAGAGGAGGAGGTTCCTAAATTAAGGGGTCTTCCTTTTTGCAGAGAAGTCGACATTAGGCCATACAGTAACCCCATCGGACAAATTAGCAGACAGCAGCAGTGTCCCTGTCTGTTAATGTTGAAAGGAGGAAAGGCTGGTCTGATAAATGGAGCATATCCATCAATCCTGGAAAATATCAGTGTCACCCTGTCACTCCGGAAAGATCATCAAACTAACCTACCTGTATTTCCATGATCAGCCACTGAAAGATGTTCAATTTCTTGAAATTTTAGACCTCAGAATCAGCCATAACCTCTCCTGGGCCAACCACATAACGTAGATGGCTTCGTAGTCAGCCATAGACTGTATCTTTCTACAGTCAGCCATAGATTTTCCATAGCCAGCCATCTTTCCATAGTCAGTAGTCAGCCACAGACTGTATATTTCCATAGTCAGCCATAGATAGTTTTTCTTTGAAAATCCAAACTACACTCAGTCTACAAGGCCCTAATCTGCAGCTCAATGGAGTACTGCTCTCCCCTTTGGACTGGTGCTCCAGCATCACATGTCTCTCCTTGATTTTATGGAATATAAAGCTCAACGTTATTGGAATATTCTGCAATGAGGCTGAAGTACAAAAGTCTGCTACTCTCAAATGTCGGATGAGGGAGAGAAGCAGTTTGGCCAGTTCGGGACGATGTTCGCACGTACCAGGTACTTGGTACGCAGGTACCAGGTACTTGGTACCAGGTACTTGGTACGTACCAGGTACGCAGGTACTTGTTTTTTTTAACCACCTCTGTATAATTTATCTCCCTCTGCTGTTTCAGATTATTGTAGAGAGGAAAAGAATCAGCAGGTATTGCGGAACAAGAAAGCCTGCTTCTATTGCTATGTCATCTATCTTACACTCATCAAAATGCACCCCATTCCAGGCCTCTGGCTTTGCTGCACCATGCCAAACTGCTTCTCTCCCTCATGGCTGAACAGAATTGACACAAGGAAAGATTAGCAAAGAGTGAACATTTTGAATCGAGTCGAGTGTGACGAGAAAGGAGAAATTGCGTTTTTTGTATACATTAGAGGCTCGTGGAAGACTTGGGATGAGAAAAGCTGAATAAGGGGAGAGAAGGGGCATGTATGGAGCTGGAGCTTTTGAGATGGGTGGGGTGGTCATAGGTTCTGCATGTAATAAACAGATGGATGACTCTGCTGTTCACCATAAACCTTTCCCAAAATTTAGAGACTTGTTACCATCACCAGAGGAGTGGGTATTGTATTTGAGTCAGTTTGTTTGTCTGTTTGTCCACACAGAATAAATATGCTTTTCTGTGCAACCGCTGGTCTGATTGACAGAAAATTTTCACCATAGGTGCACCTCTTCCTGTGTAATTGTTTTATAATTATGACGTCATAGGTCACCTGGTACCACGTGGTACCGGTATGCACCTTTCGACACTTGACTGCTGAGACACATTGGACCTTTCAAGAACCTTTAACACCCCTCAAGACCACCAAGACCCCAACATACCCTGAAGATTCTTAAATACCATGAAGAATCAGAGGACCTAAAAGACCCCGAGGACTCAGAAGACCCAAAAGGACCCAAAAAGGCCCAAAATACCCTGAGAACTCAAAACATCCCAATGACCCAAAAGACCCCAAGGACCAAAAAGAGCCATAAGACCCTGATGACCCAAAAGACTCCTATGATGCAAAAGACCCTGGGAACACAAAAGTTCAAGTTGCTCATTTCCCTCTGTGAGTGTGATCGGGCCCGTGTCTGGGGATAAGTTAAGACTGTATAAGACTGCTCTGTGTCTCTTCGCCTTGTACATAATAGTGTGAATAATTATTAAACCTGTGTTCTTCCTTCGATTCTCCCGTTTTTGTGTTTTCCATCAATGACTAAGCGTGGTACGAATAAAACCGCTCTAATCGGGTTCCAATACCAAAGGTAACTGCAGGGATCCACGTGGTACGCAAAGACGTACCACGTGCAGCCTGGTACCACGTGGTACGCAATCCGCTTGGTGTACTCAAATTACGCGTGGTTCGTGTGAGGCTTGATTCCCCGCTTCCACGGCGGCGCAGGTACTTAGGTACGTGCGAACATCGTCCCGGAACCCTACCCTGCGTTTGCCCGGGAGGGGTGATTCAAGTCTCTCGGTTGCGCCGACCCAAGAAGAACAAGGGGCTTAATCTCCCCTTGGTAAGGGCAGGAGGGTCGTGCGAAAACCGTAACAATATATTTAAAATACAATACTGAATTCAGTTTTATAAAGAGGATGTCATATGTGTCACACGTGTCTGATGAAAGTGGGTTTGCACAAAATAATGAACAAATGTACAAAAACACCCCACAAAATACACCTCACAAACACGTCCTGGTGAGGGTCTGCAATCTTTGATTGCTCTTTCTTGTTTTTCATCATGTGAGTGACAACCACTTTTCAGGTATACACCACTTAAAATTGTGGCCAAAGTATCAATCCAAAATGGAATGCTGAGGACAGCTAAAATTATGAAAGACCAAACACAGTCATGTATTGAATGTTCTCCACTAATATAGCAGTGTGTACATGCACCACACAAACACACCATACGCATGCCGAAGAGTGGAAATCCATACATGGTGCGCAGAGAATTGCTTGCACTCTCCTGGTGACGGAATGCGATGAATGCCTGTCCGCGAAGTTTTAAGCGCTTCCGCATCACCACATCCAAAATCTCACCAAACTGAGAGAACACTGCAAACAGTGCTTTCCGCATCTCTGCCCAACAGGAATTGGACCAAGAAGGAGATAACCATAATTAGTCATTGGGAGTTAGGAGGGAAAGGTGTCTGACATAAATAAAGAGGAAGGTTCATAAAATTCTGAGGGTCTTCAAGTCAAAGGCCTGTATGAAGGTCTAATGGGTCTGGAGGGTCTAAAGTCAAAGAATTGTAAGGGGTCCAAATGGACAGAGGGTTTGAAGTAATTGGTCAGTAAAAGTCTCAAAGGTACGTTCCAATAGTAGGTAATGACCGTTCGATGCACGTGAACAGTCGGTTGGGTAACAAACAACAAAATTTGCCAAACTCTCATGTTCTATGGTACTGCTCCTCCACCCTCTCCCCCTCCCCTTCTCTCCCCCTCCCCAACCATTCTCCCTCCTCAACCTCTCCCCCTGCCCGACCTCTCTCCCTCCCCACCCCTTCTCCCTCCCCAACTTCACCCCTCCTCCTCCTCTTCCTCCTTATGTCCCACTCTCCCTCACCCTTCTCTCCCTCCCCCACTCCATCCCTATCCTTCTCCCTCCCCCACTCCATCCCTATCCCTCTCCCTCCCCCACTCCATCCCTATCCCTCTCCCTCCCCCACTCCATCCCTCTCCCTCCCTCTCCCTCCCCCACTCCATCCCTATCCTTCTCCCTCCCCCACTCCATCCCTATGCCTCTCCCTCCCCCACTCCATCCCTATGCCTCTCCCTCCCCCACTCCATCCCTATCCTTCTCCCTCCCCCACTCCATCCCTATGCCTCTCCCTCCCCCACTCCATCCCTATCCTTCTCCCTCCCCCACTCCATCCCTATCCCTCTCCCTCCCCCACTCCATCCCTATCCTTCTCCCTCCCCCACTCCATCCCTATCCCTCTCCCTCCCCCACTCCATCCATATCCCTCCCCCACTCCATCCCTATCCCTCTCCCTCCAACACTCCATCCCTCTCCCTCCCCCATCACTCCTTCTTTCTCTCCTTTCCCCCTTATGTCCCACTCTTCCTCCCCCTCCTTCTCCTTCTCCTCCTCCCCTCTCGTTCCATATGTCCCGCTCTCCCCTGTCTCCTGAATACCTTCAAGTCGTGCTCATTCAGCTTTCAACAAATAAATGCTTTTCACAACTAGAACGGCACTCAGTAGAGAGCAAACCTCCGCCAGATGAACAGTTTAGGTTTTGTTTCTCATAGACCAGAAAATCACAATACAGAATCACATTTAATCAAAATCAATCACAGGAGTCATCATAGGTCCAGTCTTTCATTCCCTGATCTACCCCTCGTATTGGCCACATCACTCAATGGTGAAGATTCACTTAAATTATTCTACTAGCCGGATCCGGATCCGGATCTTCACCAAAATCGAAGCATTTCGTCCTTTCGCCACCTCACTGCCAAATTTCGTCCGAATCCGTCCACAACTTTTTGAGATATCTTGTTCACAAACGGACAAACAAACAAACGGACAGACAGGGATGAAAACATAACCTCCATCCACCTTTGGTGGTGGAGGTAAAAATCAAGTAAATTCAATATGACCCCCAAAAGTACATCATGTTCAAACAAGAGTAGACCTCGACCTACCATTGAGGTTAATTTTCTCATTGAGCCGATTCAGATAAATGGTTCGAGTTACGACTTGTTTATCTTTCTCTTCCCCATCCTGCTCGTTCAATTTTTCAACCTGCATTTTAATTTTACCAACGTTTGGCCTGAACAGTAGGCCTACTCTCTACACACGACCTCCGCGCTCCGCCAGTACTGGTTGTTGTTGTTGTTGTTTAGCACGGAGGACGTGACGTCGTCTGGCGTCGTCCCGCAAATGCTCGGTTGTGCCTTTTGTCGCAAACATGATTTTCTTCCGGTTGGCTCTTTGATTTGCTTAAGCTTGGTGTGTTTTGCGTGAGTTCCAAATAAAGCTCGATCTATTTACAGAAACGACGTGCTGTGTCAGTGTGTGATTGGATGGAGTGACGACACGATAAGGTCTACCTCAGGTAACTGGCGTGGTGGCAGCGATTCCGACCCTACGTTCCCGCCTTTCAGCCGCCGAAACGTGCAGCAGCCGAAGGCCTCGTGCTTATTATTCTTTTTCTGATTCTTCATCTTCCTCTTCATCCCACCCCGTCATCTTCTTCTTCTTCATTTCCATTCCTTCTTCAGTTCTTCTTCAGTTTCCATTCCTTCTTCTTCTTCTTCACTATTTGTGACGGACCCGGGACCACCCAGGCGCTTACAGCCGGAGGAACACAGCCGTCGACACGGTTTCTGTGAGTAACGTTTGCATCTACACTTACCACGATGGCAAACTCACATCTGGCCGGCCCCAAACAATGGTTCCTTACTAAATCAGAGACGATCAATTCTTTTGAAAACTGGAAACAAAATCTCCATTACACGTTATCGCTGGACCCGAGTTTCGCCCCGTTTCTTATGACTGGCTCACAATGGCTCAAGAAAACGAGGGCCTCTCCCCGGGGCTTCACCGACAATGGTGAAGATATTATTCAAGGCAATCTCCACACAGCTCAGGTAAAAGTGAACGCGTTGGAGATGATTCTTGGTCAAATAGCCAATTATTTCCCAGTCATTGCACGCAATATGATTGCTCATGATTCTATCTCCTTAGATCATATATGGCAAGTCATCCGCCTGCATTTCGGTTTTCAGTCGACCGGCGGACATTTCCTACATTTGTCTGATATCCGTTTGGAAGCAGAAGAACGCCCAGAAGACCTGTACCAGCGTGTAATGTATCAGGCTGGGAAGACAGTTTGAGTGCACCATCGGTCGTTTATTGCGCAGCCGGGAAAACCACAAGCCCCACCCCCAGTGTAGGCCCAGCTTCCTCTGCCAAGCCGTATGCGTATGCCCCGCCTCTTTTATATCCACCTTCCGGTTAAATCCCATGCAATACATAACATCTCCCCCCCCCTCCCATTAACAGTGAAAATACCAATGTGACAATAACAGTGAAAAGCATACCAATGCATACAAAAATACAGACATACAAAATTGCGAAATTGCAAATGCAAAATTGAATGCGAAAATTGAATTTAAATTGAAAATCGAATGCAAAATGCATACAAGAATATTAGCTACAAGTCAAGGCGAGTAGGCACCTTTCGAACTCTGGATGATCGTCGGGGTGCAAAGCCGCCACACGGCTCCACTGGTGGTGCTGCAACAGCGTTATGGGGTTCAGCCTCAGGGAGTGGTGCAAAGACGTCACACGGCCCCACTGGTGGTGCTGCAACAGCGTTATGGGGTTCAGCCTCAGGGAGTGGTGCAGTACTATCTGCGGCAACAATGTCGCTGTTCACGGGTTCAGGAAGTGGCGAGATATCCTTTGTGAAAATGACAGGATCACAGGACCGATACCGGACATGATCAAGGTGCCTCCGGACGACTCGATTGTCCTCTAGTTTGATAACGTAGGACAATGGTCCCTCATTTTTGTGAACCCGCCCTGGTAACCAAACATTCCGCGACCAAAGTTTCTCGCAAACACCGGGTCCCTGACCTTTATAGAGCGCTGTACAGCATGTTTGTCATGGTGAAGTCTCTGTTTCCACTGATTTTGATACACAACCGACACCACATCTGGTCTTAGACAATCCAGTCGTGTACGCAAACGTCGTTTCATCAGCAGCTCAGCCGGTGTCACCCATGTTGTTGTGTGGGGAGTGATGTGGTGAGCGAAAAGCACACGTGATAGTCTGGTCTGAAGGCTTCCGCCGGGTATCTTACTTAGACCAGACTTGACGAAACTCACAGAGCTTTCAGATAGTCCATTTGAAGCTTGATGGTGTGGGCTCACAAACTTGTGAATTATACCATTCAGGCGTGTGAATTCAGTGAATTCAGAACTTGAGAAACAGGTCCCTTTGTCCGTGACTATCAAGCATGGCAAACCAGGAGTGGCAAAGCACTGGCGCAGCCTCTCTATGGTAGTGTGCGAGGTTGCTGTATGTGTTACATAGGCGTCGATCCATTTCGTGTGAGCGTCCGTAACAACAAGGATCATACGGCCTTCGATGGGTCCAGCATAGTCAAGCTGAATCCTCTGCCATGGTTCAGTGGGCCATTCCCAGGGGTGTAATGGGGCCTTAGCAGGGGCGTTTCGACTGCTTTGGCATGGATAACAATGTTCCACACACTGTTCGATGTCAGAGTCGAGGTGAGTGAGACCACCAGACATAGTTCCTTGCCAGCGATTTCATTCTTACAATGCCTGGATGACAATCGTGAAGCTGGTCCAAAATCTTTGTGCGCAAGTTTGGGGGAATGACCACTCGGCATCCCCACAGCAAGCAGCCGTTCTCGACACTTAGTTCATTTTGCCTGACCTTGTCAGAATTCAATTCAGGGTCAGCATCGCGTAGAAGGCCCCACCCATGCCCAGTAGCACGAATGACCTTGGAAAGAAGTGGGACACGCCTGGTGTAGGTCCGTATCTGGTTGGCATCAATTGGGTTGTCATTCAAAAAGTCCATCAGAGATATCACGCTGCCAGGTACAGGGGGGGTCAAACACTGTCCGGAAGTGGTAGGCGACTCATGGCGTCTGCATTTGAAATTGTGGAGCCAGGTCTGTACGTAATATCGTAATCATAAGCCGAGAGTGAAAGTGACCAGCGTATGATCCGAGGCGGTAAGACCTCTGAGGTAGCCTTTGATGGACCAAACAAACTAATCAGTGGCTTGTGGTCCGTGTAAATCGTGAAATGCCGACCGAAAACGTACTGGTGAAATTTCTTAACTCCGAATACAATGCCGAGTCCTTCTTTGTCCAGCTGACTGTAGTTCTTCTCAGCAGGAGACAGTGTACGAGATGCGAATGCTATTGGTCTCTCTGTGCGATCTGGCATAATGTGTGACAGAACAGCACCAACCCCGAACTAAGAAACTGAAGGTAAAACGTTCTCGTACATTGCCTTCCATTAAACTGGAAATCACCCTGGCCCTACCGTCCTTGTTAGATGACATCCGTTTCGATGAAGATACAACAGTCATGCGGGCCCGTCTTTCTAAAAGTCAAAAGAGAACTGTCTTTCCACCTATAACATCTACCCTAAACCAAGATACAAACCTTCACAGCGCTCCCAAAAATCCTGCGCATTATGTCACCAAGAGGGGCGTGCGGACTGCCATTTTCTCGACTCAGCGACTGTAGCGACTGGAGCTACCTCCCTGAACAAGATTGTAAATTTATGGCCAAGGCGAGGCAGATATCTAACATCTTAGACCACTCTGACGATGATGAGGAAGTGGCAGACTCCACCATCAACTCTCCAGATGAGACGGACAAGTCCTCCACCCATGCGTATATAATTCAAGTACTCCAGTCACCTTACTTGGACTCATTTTACTGTCACCACACTATCCGTGCCATAATTGACAGTGGAGCCACTGGAAACATGATGAGCCTATCGACTGCCAAACGTCTAGGTCTACCCATGAGAAAGAGTTCTCAGTCGGGACACCAGGCTAATGGCTCCTCCCCACTCACAGTGCTCGGATAAGTCAGTTTTATCATGACCCGTGATGACCGACAGTTTACCTTCAAAGGCCTTGTCTTTGAAAACCTGGATGTTGATGTCCTGGCAGGAACACCTTTCATGGAGATTAATGACATTTCTGTTCGCCCGGCTAAACACCACTTCGTCCTCAATGATGGGTCCATATACCGATACGGTTCATCTGATTTCTCTCCCACTCACCATGCAGTTTGTTGTGCCCATTTGCTACGTGCCCCTCCACGAACTACAACTGTATGGCCTGGTGAGTACATTGAGCTAAACCTCCCTGACGATTTGTCTGATTCTACATACGCCTTTGAACCTAGCAGTGACTATCGGGCTCATCGACCTTCAACCAAAATATGGTCTTCCCCAAGTTTCGTATCGAGCGTATCTTGCAAGTTCCGCATTGCCAACTTGACCGGTGATCCTCAAATTGTTAGATCACATGAACACTTTTGTCAAATCCGTCCCATGTTCATGCTTTCCAACCTCACCGGTGAGACTAGTTACCCCTCCCCCTCCCCCTCACCCACCAAGATTCAACCCAAACCAAAAAAACCTGTGTTACGGATTCGTCCCTTCCGCTGTTGTGGTTTTCATCCACTTGAAACCCCTCTGGTTCTATGTATTATAATTGTTGTTGTTTAAAGGAAATGGTTATTGTGGTTAAAAGGTTAGAAGCATTCATGGTAAAAAAGAGACAGGAACCAGGATCGGGAACCGGAAGACTAGAAAAGAAGAGGAAGAGGCGGGAGCAGAAAAAGTGGAAGAAGACGCGTGTCTTGAAGCTCCGTAGCGAGCGTGATCGAACGAAAGCCGCGAGTAACCTTTGAGTCTCCTTCAAAGGAATTTCCTGCGATAGGTGTTGTCGCTGGAGTATTGAGAAACCTGCGTAGTCAGGTATAGGCGTTGAGGTTCCGGAGAATCCTCGCCTAGGCGCTTCGACTCAAGTAAGAGCCATCGGCCATTTTGCACCACGCGCTGCGTTCACCGAAAAAGGTTGCTACGCGTCAGCTTTTCTCACCCTCCGGTCGTCTGCCGGGGATGTGTGTGCGCGAAAGCGGCGTTTGAAGAATACGTTGCGGTTCACTGATTGAACTGCGCACGTGCACGTCTGGATCGCGCCTTTGGGATTTCCCTTTCTGCCGCCAGTTTGATGTTGGTTTGGACCACGTGACTGGCCACGCTTTGCCTACGCCTCATTACTCGCCTCATTGCCTCTTCGCCAGGATCACCTTTGAGTTATAGAGACATTGAGGAGGGTTCTTTTCCAGTCACTGGGAGAGCGCAGTGAGTTATCTTATTTTAGTGGATGGTACCATCTTAAGATATATTGAGTGCACTTTGATTGCTATTGGTTGTACCTTTATTATTGTGTGTGATTTTTAATACAACATCTGTTCGTTTATAATCCTTGGTGTGGTTTCACTATTGATTACTGAGACAGAATAACATTTTTCTGCCGTGGCTCCTCTCGGGGTTCGGAGGTATACCGAGACCAGGACGTCGGGGAGGAACACGTAACAGAAACAACTGTATGGCCTGGTGAGTACATCGAGCTAAACCTCCCTGATGATTTCTCTGATTCTACATATGCCTTTGAACCTCGCAGTGACTATCGGGCTCATCGACCTTCAACCAAAATATGGTCTTCCCCAAGTTTCGTATCGAGCGTATCTTGCAAGTTCCGCATTGCCAACTTGACCGGTGATCCTCAAATTGTTAGATCACATGAACACTTTTGTCAAATCCGTCCCATGTTCATGCTTTCCAACCTCACCGGTGAGACTAGTTACCCCTCCCCCTCCCCCTCACCCACCAAGATTCAACCCAAACCAAAAAAACCTGCCCCAAGCCTTTACTCTGCCAGTGTCACAATCGACCCGTACAATTCCTTTCCCCTTGATATTAGCCGTAAATTTCAGACCATTCTCCAAGAGTATGACGATGTCTTCGACCCCAGGCCCAAAGGGCGCAATGGTGCGTCTGGTCCATTCCAATCGGTAGTTAACATGGGTCCTGTCCCACCCCCTCAATGTAAGGGTCGCCTACCTTTATACTCTCACAGCAATCCCACAAACTACAACGCAAGTTTGAAGAACTAGAAGATATGGGTGTCTTTGTTAAACCAGAAGATGCAGGAGTCAATGTTGAGTACCTCAACCCGTCTTTCTTGGTGAAAAAGGCCAGTGGCAGGTTCCGACTGGTCACGGCATTTGCCGATGTTGGCCCGATATATCAAACCCCAGCCTTCCTTGATGCCCAACCATTACACGGGACACGTGAAGCCACGTACCATGCATTTAAGCTCACCCTTTCTCATAGACCAGTACTGTTTCGTGCCATGGACGGACTGAAGAATCGCAGCGAGATTGGTTTTGAGCTGTTGATCACTGGTCTCTATGTTGTGCAAGATGCTGCTGACAGACATAGGCACGGTCTTGGTGGACTTCATCACGTTATACACACCTGACGCAATCTCTCTCATTTCTTTCTGCCAGAGTAGAAAGAAGACCTACTGTGGATCCTTCCGGAAACGCGAGACCTTGTTCAGGAGGCGAGTCTTTTCATACTCAGAGTGAGAGAGTTTCTCCTCGCGTGGGTCATACTTTCCAAAGTTACCATCAGGAAAGAGTACCGGAAAGCACAAGACATCCAGGTACTTTTGACGATTGTCCAGTGGATCCTCATGTACGTTCATCAACTTGTACTGTTCTATGTCAGATTCTGTTGAGAACTTGTTGTCCAGATTTCTGATGGTATAAAATTGAAATCCAGAAACTTCATTCTCGGTGGCTTTCTCGAGCACGGTGTTGGAAGCCTTGCTGACTACTTCAACCACTTCCTTGGTTTCCACATCAACAGACTCGTCAACTTCTTTATACAGCCAGTTTATTTCCTTGAGTTTTTTCACAGCTGCTTTGATGTTGTTGACTTGTACCAAGCTACGCCAAACGACTTTGTTCTTTGTTGGCTTCCTGTTGACAATGATGTACACTTCTGGATGGCCTAGATGTGCAGTAGGCTCACCCACCTCATCCAGTGTCTGAAGTGTTTTGTTTAAAGGCAGTGGAAGAAAGAACATGGTGCCTTTACGTGCCTTTAGCGAGTTGTAGGTCGGCACTTTTTTGTGTACATACCTAACCTTAGAACAGTTCGGTATGCTTTAGCACGCTGAATGAACTGTCTGCTCAAGCAGTCCAGCTTAGTCAGCTCTGTGGGTATCGGAACGATTTCCAAACCATTGAGCACACAGCGCGGTGGCATTTTGTTTCTTATTATGGCGCATTTGCAAAAGTTGCACAGAAAGAACGTTTTACCTTCAGTTTCTTAGTCATTTTTTGTAATCATTTCGTTAATTCATGCCATACTTCAGTACCTTGCTTATCTGAAAGCTGTACCCGAGAAACACTTTCGCTGATGTAACCATTGGCAACTACAGCAGGGATTCTGGGGAAAGTCTTGTATAGCCCTTTCATACTGTGATATTAGCTTATAGTCTACTTACCAGCAATGTGAACCTGGAAATGTTGAGTACCCCAAAGTTTTAAGTTAGAAATGTACAGTATGGGTCCCCAGCACTTAGAAACTGCCGGATGCTAACTTGCATATGTTGGGCAATTAGCAAAATTAGCATTAATAGCATTTTTTTTTTTTTTTTTTTTTGTATACTACATCGAGGCTCGTGAGAGAGCTAACATTTACTTCACAAACAAATCAACCAGACAAACAAAATATATAAAAAGAGGGAGCGGAAAACAAGATGGGGAGAGAATGGGAAGCACACAAACACAACATTTGAGAGCAGGGAGATGTGTGGAAGGGAGAGGGCTTGGGGGGAGGAGGCGTGGGAAAGGGGAGGGAGAAGTACAAAACACAAGGACACCAAGGACTTCCAGGACAGAAGTTGGTATTTCAAAAAAGTGGAATTGGGGTGAAATTAGCGGGGGTAGAAAAGATCAAGGTTTTGGATGGGGGAAGATAAGAGATGGTGGTGAACAGCTGTTTTAAAGACCTGGAGGGTGGAGTGGGATTGAAGAGAGTGAGGGAGTTTGTTCCAGAGGCGGGAGAAAAGAGGAATGAAGGTGAGCAGAGAGTCTTGATTTTGGCAGTTTGACCATAAGAGGGTTGCAGGCAGATCTTGTGCGACCTGTAGGAATATTTGTGGGACAGAGCCCAGAGAGAGCTGGGGGGGCAAGGCCAGAGAGGAGTCGATTAACCCTATCAAACATAGGCCTGGGACACTGAAATTTCTGTTTCGCTCTATTGCTCCACTTTTATTCACAGGTATTAGAGGTAACAAAGGCAAGCACCATACCAAACTAGAATAATATGACTATGGGTAAATAATATCCTCAAAATTAAAACACAAGTATACCCAAAATTATCAGAGCTGAAAAATATGTGCACTAGTTACACAACATAAACTTCCATCAAGAAAGAGCGTCTTGCACTTCTACTACTCTGCACTGTTATAAAGCATATCCTCATTGTCTTCATCTTCTTCTCCTGACTCTACATTCTTGTCATATTGCTCCTCTTGCTGTGAGTGTGTGAGTGTGTTGCAACATGTACTATCAGAGCCTTTGCAGAAGCAGTAGCTGGTACAGGCCAGGCCTGCAGCTATGCAGCTGCACTTTGCTGTTAAACAGGGCTTTAACCCCGCTTTGCAGCTACAGCTGATCATTTCCAACACGGCAGGAGGAGCAACGGGGCTTGCATCCAGGATGGGCATGATGACTTCCTCTCCCTTCTCGCCTTCCTTCTTATTCCATCCAAACTCTGTTATGTCCACAGCTGGTGGGTCAGGGCAGTCTGCTGCTTTCCAAAGCAGCACCTGTAGATGGGCACGCCGTCCATGGAGGAGAGCGTTGCGCTCTGTAGGAGGCAGTATCTTCAGTGCTGGGGGGGTTTTGCGCTTTCGGTAGATGTCATATCTGGCGACGTTCAGAGATGCCGACTCCCTCTCGTTGTACAGAGCCAGGAAGAAACCACTCACTGCCTCTGTAATCTGTAAATCAGTAGCTCCCTCCTCTCCGATGAAGTGAAGCAGGTCACCAGGTACTACTCTCATGGCCTTGAGTGCGGACACCTTCCCTTTCCCCGCGGGATAGGAGGTGGTGTCACATCCGGAGAGAGCATGCATAGCCAGGATGGAGCGACACTGCTCACCGAGATTCTCTACTGTCGAATTGATGTTGAGAATAGTGCCATCCCATCTCTCCATCTGCAGGTTACATGTGATACCCACCTTCCAGCACCAATAGACCATGAGTACGAAAACATCAGTGTCATCGCTGAGAATGCGGACAGTTTCAGCTCCGCGACTAGCTGCTTCCAACATGTATGAGATGAGGGAGACGTCAGCCTCGTCATGAGTGACAATACTGTCTGCTTTGCTGACCATCTTGATGTGATCTCCTATGCTGTGTGTGCACAGGAGCTCACCCAGTCTCCGTTTGTTTGTCTTGTTCTTCATCACTTTGTCGCGGCTAGGTAGAGGGGTTGTCAGTGAGAGTCGGTACTCTGTTGAGCTCTCCCCAGCTCTTCTCTGCCTCTCGTGGTCTTTGGCAGAGACTTGCTCATACCGGTCAAATATAACAAATGTTTCGGTGATGTAGCGATTAAGCCGGCGCCCCATGCTGGCTGTGAGGTCAGCCACAGTGCCTGACGATGGCCACACCACGTGGTAGATGAGCTGCGATGCATCAACGAGTACAACATGTGGTGGGTGGGGATTGGGGGCAAGGATTCCAAGATGCTGGACGATTACAGACTTGTTACCCTTCCTGAGGCATCCATACTCATCGATGATGGATGCAGGGACCGGGCCGAGCTCGTAATCAAAGAGGGCAGAGAGCTCCATTCTTTTCTTGCTCCCCACCACCAGCAGCCGAGCAAACAACGCCTCAAGGTCACATATGATCTTCGCATTGACCCTCACTCTTTTTTTGGTGAATGTCATTGTCACCACCTTATTTGAGATGGGCGCATGAAATCTCTCAGGAAGTGATGAAGAGAACAGTGTGCTCATGTCCTGTCCGATCTTCAATACATCTTGCACATTCACCTTTTCATCTGCCACCTGGCCATTTATGATATGGTGGAGGGTCGCGGTCTCTATGGTGAGTGGATGGGAGTTTTCCTGTAGCACTCTCAGGATTTTAGCCCGGTCCTCCGCGTCCAATTCCTGCCGTCCTTTACCCTCTTCTTTGTGTCTGTTGGGCTTCATTGTCTTATCCGGTGCTTCAGCATCGTCGTAAATCTCATCCAATGACTTGGAGAGATAGGAGCAGATGCCGAAAGATTGGATCCACACGGCGACCTGCTCAGGGTTGGTGGAGATGCCCTTCATGCCTCCTACTCCCTTCCCTTGCTTGATGCATGTCTGCTCCCCAAACATGTCTCCACTCACTGCAGCTGCACCATCAGAGTGGCGGCACACATGGCTTCCAGCGTAAAGGTCATCCTTGGCAGTAGCAGGAAGGTACTGCATGTCGCGCAGATGCCATGTGATCCATCTTGCGTAGTGGTGATGTGGAGTGGAGTGGCGTAAACTATAGCAGCTAGCGAGATGGGGCTTAGTGCGTTGAATGTGCCAGGTTACGATCTGTTCAAATAAACACTAACATTGAAACTGTAGCTCAACATGAGAGTAGGGGCACTAACCACGCAAAAAAATGTTGGGTGAAAAAAAATCCACGGCTTTTACATCCCTTTTTTCACATGAAATTTTGATCGCAGGAAATTTTTATAAGAACACTCACGGAAAGCATATCTAAGTGTATTATGTCCAAATTTCATACAGATCCTTCAAATAGTTTGCTCACACGAAGCATTCAAACGGAGCAATAGAGCGAAACAGAAATTTCAGTGTCCCAGGCCTATGTTTGATAGGGTTAATGCTATTAATGCTAATTTTGCTAATTGCCCAACATATGCAAGTTAGCATCCGGCAGTTTCTAAGTGCTGGGGACCCATACTGTACATTTCTAACTTAAAACATTGGGGTACTCAACATTTCCGGGTTCACAAGAGGGCTCTATAGGCTTGGCAAGTAGACTATTAGCATGAGTAAGCTGAAGCTGAAATTCTAAATCTGGCATATTTAGTGCAACAACTTTGTTAGTGCAGAACTCGTGTGTTGACTGTAGCTCGTTGCTCAATATAGCATCGTAACTGTTTACCTCACATGCTTTCATTACATGATTGAAGTCTCCACTGTTGAGTGCTTCATCAAGGCTGGCAGTACATTTGTGGCTTCTAATTGCAGCATAGACAGCACGCAAGAGAGAACACAAGATGGGAAAATGGGTTGATGCTGATCTCAGGATTCGAAGCCTACTTTTGCACTCACTACCAGTATAACAAAGCAAGCTGTGTCCCTGTGACTTATGATGCACCATTTGAAAGTTCTCGTCTGACTCGAGGACAACTTTAGTGTAATGATTATTAGGGCAGTTTTCATCACAAGTGTGTAAAAATTTTCGTACCTCACGCATGGCTTTTTCAAAGTCAGACTTGAACTCCAATATTGTGGAAACTTCTGACTCGGTAAGCGGTTTGCACTTGCTAGAGCACTTCCTAATACGATCGCCCTTTTCCTTTGTGCCAACTGCAGACTCATATGCTGGGTCTACATGAGCCATTCTGATCAATATTGTTCTCATCAACAGTATTACCTTCCACATTAAACAGGTAGGCTGCCTCATAAAATAATGGCTCATTATGAGCACAGTACAAACCCTCACCAAAGTCTCCCCTTTCTTTATCTCAAGGCTACATATTGACCGGATAGCCTGAAGCAAGACCCCAGCATACTGCTTACGCATTTGAAGGGCCTTATTTACCAATCTCTTAGCTGCCAGAGATGACACAGCTTTCTTACAAGAATAGCTAGCTCAGAGACAGCCTTTTTCTCCTCACTTTCATCGAGGTACTTGGCACATGCCCGTGATAAAATCATCTGCTTGTTATTTCCATAATATTTTCTATTTTGAGCTCTTTTTTTGTTGCTGAGCAGAAGGAATATTGGAGGTAGCTATTGTAGCGGTTCTTTCCCTTTGAGAGACCGGATAACATTCGTTTGCTCTTCGAATGTAACTGGTGTGGTTTGAAGGTTTCCCTCCAACCAATAGGGTGGGGACAGAGGGGAGGGGCGGAGCCTCTCTTGAGGAATTTATGCACGGCCGGATGTGAAAGACACTCTCGTGGTTTTTACTGTTTTGCTTACTTGAAGTGTCAATAAAACTTATTACACACTCGAAATGCAAATGTCCTCGATAAACAACGAGGAGAGTACGAAAAGATACTCCAACTTTCGTTTTGTATCAGTGGGTGGGGCCGACATTTTTTATCCGCATCATCCCGACGTTAGTACATAGAGTCGACAGTGCCAGCGCACTCTCTGATAGTTTTGTAAAATTAACTACAATTAGGGAGTTTATCAAGTCAAGATATAAGTATTTATCTGTAGTATCCAAATCCTGGTTCTGAGAAATCAGAAGACCTCGGTAATAGTTGAGTAGATTCTCGCCAGACAAATACAGTCACTGACTCACTATAAATCATCAGAAAGACGTTAGTCAAATACACTGTACACGTGCCACGCTTTCTTATCTGCGCATGCGCATAGCAAGGTTCAGGGTTGAGCGAGTCGGGAAACTAGGATCTTTATAGCCGGCGAAGCCGGTGTTGTCAATGAATGCGTACGTATTATGTTGAAAAGCCAGATTTTTCTGGATCCCTTGGCTTGAGAATTTCGAAGCTTTGACGCACCAAATCGCTCAATGGAGGCCGCTATCTTCCGGATGCGGAAGTATGCATTAAAAAATTGCGAAAAAGTTCAATAGGAGTTTGTTTCACCCGTCTTTTTTTGATTCACAATCGTATGCACCTCTAATCTGTAATTAAAATACTTTAAGACCAACCTCGTTCCCCGGGCCAGCATTGGCCCTGGCTATCTTCAACGAAAATCGTCACCAAACACCGGAACCAATGAGATTCGAGCATTTGAAAAAATATTTCAAAAACCAAATCACTCAATGGAGGCCGCCATCTTGCGGATGCGGAAGTATGCATAAAAAATTTCGAAAAAGTTCAATAGGAGTTTGTTTCACCCGTCTTTTTTTGATTCACAATCTTATGCACCTCTAATTTGTAATTAAAATACTTTAAGACCAACCTCGTTCCCCGGGCCCTGGTTATCTTCAACGAAAATCGTCACCGAACACCGGAACCAATGAGATTCGAGCATTTGAAAAATTATATCAAAAAAGCTTATTACCGCATTTCGGAGGCTGAAAACGGCATCAAATATTCTAAAATTGACGAAGAATTATTTTTTAGAAATCGCGCGGCCGTAGGGGATAGTTTTTCACGGCCGGAAATATCCGAAATTGAGACGGAATTCACCGAATTAATCAAGAAGTAAATTTTATAAATTTTAATCTCATACAGAATGCAAATGGTGTCATTTTGAACTAGGTACGGTACCTACTACACCTACCAACTACCTAACCTACTGATGCCATAGTGATGGGTAAAATAGTGGCAAGAGGCTTTGGCTTCGCCGGCTCATTGTGGCTTTGCAGTCGGGTACTAGTAGCTGGCGAAGCCGGTGTTGTGAATGAACGCATACGTATTATGTTGAAAAGCCAGATTTTGTTGGATCCCTTGAGAATTTCGAAGCTTTGACGCACCAAATCGCTCAATGGAGGCCGCCATCTTGCGGATGCGGAAGTATGCATAACAAATTGAAAAAAACTCAATAGGAGTTTGCTTCACCCGTCTTTTTTTGATTCACAATCTTATGCACCTCTAATTTGTAATTAAAATACTTTAAGACCAACCTCGTTCCCCGGGCCCACACGGGCCCTGGTTATCTTCAACGAAAATCGTCACCAATTACCGGAACGAATGAGATTCGAGCATTTGAAAAAATATTTCAAAAAAGCTTTTTACCGCGTTTCGGACGCTGAAAACGGCGTCAAATCTATCTATAATTCCAGTAATCTCTGTACGTTTGTACGTTTGTACGTTTGTCTGTCTGTGACCGCTGTTTCTCGACAACCACGGGTCCGATATACTTTTCACTTGCCAGGTATATTGCTGGGGACCCGAGGATGTGCCTTTTCAAGGTTTCATATTAATCGGACAATTACTTACCGAGCTATGTCCAAAAAACGATTCAACCAATCAGAGAGCAGCGAACGATCGCGTGTGCCGGCGTTGCGAATGGACCAAACCATTCCATGTAAATAGAGGGGGGGGTTCTGTGGTCGTTGCGAATGGACGAAACCATTTCATGTAAATAGAGGGGGGGGATTGTCACTGTACTCGCAAGCCGTTCGCCGTTCGCTTTGGCGTTGCGAATGGACCAAACCATTTCATGTAAATAGAGGGGGGGGATATAATTTTAGATAGATATATAGTACGGGCATATATATAGTACGGGCATGCCCTAGTATTCTAAAATTGATGAAGAATTATTTTTTAGAAATCTCGCGGCCGTAGGGGATAGTTTTTCACGGCTGGAAATATCCGAAGTTGAGGCGGAATTCACCGAATTAATCAAGAAGGAAATTTTATAAATTTTAATCTCATCCAGAATGCAAATGGTGTCATTTTGAACTAGGTACGGTACCTACTACACCTACCTACTACCAACTACCTAACCTACTGATGCCATAGTGATGGGTAAAATAGTGGCAGGAGGCTTTGGCTTCGCCGGCTCATTGCGGCTTTGCAGTCGGGCACCAGTATTTAAATATCTCTGAATTGACGATTGACCACTCCACTCGATGCAGTATGCCAAAACAAAGATGAAAGGAACACTAAATGTCAGTTCAAATATTTATTCAAATCAGAGTTCGAGCGGATCCCTTGTTCAGCCTGTTCTATACGACGGCATCAGGGATACGTCGACGTAGCGAATCTGCCGCCGAGAAACCGTGACTCGAGATGGTTATTGATCACGGGCACGGAGGTATATATAGAACCTGGAGAGCCAACGAGATGCGGCGCAGCATTAGCAGCCGTGAAGCTGAGCGGCGGCCATATTGGCGGGCCGAATGTTTTGTCAACAAACCATTGCACCCATCGGTGACTAATACTAGTAATAGACTCGACAGCAGAAGTAAAATTTAAAATTGTGCAGTTGAAGTTGAAACCAGTATATCAATGGTCATTGAAGAGAATGGAATACTTGTTGCATTTTTCTTTTTGTCTGTTTATTGGACACATTAAAGAATAATATATTTACAATGATTATGTCACACTGCAAGTCACTGCCTGAAGCAAGATAGTTTTCAATGGAAAATCCGTCAATAGTTTGTGTATGAAAACAAATGATACCAACCAAAAGCACAATTTTTTTTTATTACAAAAAAGGCATACAAAACATTGTACAATTGACATCAAAGTACATCAGCTGTTATAATATAGTTTCTCTTTGGAAAGTATGAACTGGGAGGGCAATGTGTAGGCTACAACTGATACACACCCACCTGCAAACCCACAATTATTACAATGCACCTAACAAAAATGAGCACAAATCCTGACAAATTATAAATAGTACCAAGTCAAAAAGTTGAAGACAGACTTGCAAACAGAATGTTGACAGCTTTTTCTGAAGTGAACACTGCTTTAAATGTATGTGGTCATAATTATCCAATGATGAACAGAGGTGTGGATCAACGGTTGATTCACTGGTGAGCAAACAGAACCAATTTACTGTATTTCTTTCTGATCTGCTTGTCCTTTACATCCTCATTCATCATTTTGACCACGTGATGGAAGCGTATCTTGCAATAACATTGTGAGACAGAGCGAATCAAAGTAAAGATATGGTTGCTGTCCACTTCACAATTGCTTCACAAAAAGGTTGCTTTCGACTTGCCCACCAAATCTATTCATCCCCAAAAAAAATTCCATCTCTTACAGTGCCTCTTTCATACATTCCCTAAACTCACCTCCACTCCACCCCCCCCCCCCCTACCCCCTCCCCCCCCCCCCCCCCCCCTCCAGCGTCCTCAAACGTATTTTTAACTCGAAGGTCACAAGAAACTCATTTTGCAATAAATGTTCGTTTCCCATTAATCGTACAATTGCCAAAATCCAATCTCACCCCTCCCCTCCAAATCTTCCCCATCACCCCTCCCCTCCAAAACGTCCCCATCACCCCTCCCCTCCAAATCTTCCCCATCACCCATCCCTTTCAAATCTTCCCCCTTGCCCCTCCCCTCCAAATCCTCCCCATCACCCATCCCTTTCAAATCTCCACCCTTGCCCCTTCCCTCCTAAACTCCCCCCACACCCCTCCCCTCCTAGAATCCCCCTCGCCCCTCTGCTCCTAGACTCCCCCCTCACCCCTCCCCTCCAAATCTCCCCCATCTCCCATCCCTTTCAAATCCCTCCCCTTGTCCCTTCCCTCCTAAACTCCCCCCTAACCCCTCCCTTCATAAACTCCCCCCTCACCCCTCCCCTTCAAATCTCCCCACCCTCATTTCTTCTCCATTTCCCCCCTCTCACCCCTCCTCCTCAAAGCGTCCTCCCTGCTTCTTCCCCCTTCCAACTCGCACCTCCATCTCCCCCAACCTTCTGCCTCGCTCTTCCCCCTCCTCAAATAACACCTCATTGTGTCTCACCCAATCACCATCAAACCTTCTGTCTGCCCCATCCTTCCCTTTCTCCAAGCTATTCTGGAATCTCTGACACACCTTCAACAGCTCTCCCTACCTCTTCCTCCTCTTCCACATCTTACCCTAACCCTCCTCCCCCCTGTTCTGTATGCGATGCTCCCCCTTCCTCTTCTTTAACAGTATGGACCTCAAACATCTGGGGCCTTCGTTCAAACTGAACTGATCTCTCCATACAGGTTGCTTCTGACAAACCAGACGTGATCTGCGTAACAGAAACTTTCCTCCTTCATGATGTCTCTGATTCCTTAGTATCTCTCCCGGGGTAATCCCTCCTCCGGTATGATAGACCTGAGCCTCGTCTTGGAGGTGGGGTTACTATCTTTATCAAAAACTCTCTTTCTCACTCGCCCTGTACTGCACTCTCTCCACCTCACCCCCAGGAATACCTCTGGCTACGGCTTCCCCTTCGCTCCCAACTCTTGTTCATATGTGTGTTGTACCGTCCACCAAACAGTGATGACTCTATCTACAGCTCGCTGTCTGATAATATGGACCAACTTCTATCTACTCATCCCAACTCTCTCTTCCTCATATGTGGTGATTTCAATTGTCACCATGCCAGTTGGCTGGGTGTGGGTACCTCTCTCACCAGCCATGGCTCCTCAGCAAAGGACTTCTGCGACTCACTGGGACTGACACAATCTATCAATTTCCCGACCCAGATCTCAGTCAACGGAGCATCTTCTCTTCTGGACTTGGTTATGACTAACTTCCCTGAAAATGTCTGTTGCTCTTCTTCTGCTCCAATCGGCTGATCTGATCATGTGCTTGTTAAAGTGGACATCCATCTGACCATTCTCAGGGAGCCTCCTCAGCGTCGACGAGTCCGGCATTTCACTCAGGCCAACTGGCACGGTCTTCAAGCAGCCATCAATCATCTGGACTGGTCTCCCATCTCTACCACCTCTGACATCAACTCATCCTGTGAATTCTTCCAAAGTAAATTGCTCTCTCATGCACAGATTTATCCCATCTCGTCTTCAGTTATCATACCCTTCCTCCCGTCCATGGTACACGGAATCTTGTGGTGAGGCTGTTGCCCAGAAACAACTTGCCTTCGTCTCCTGGAAAGCAAATCCAACGGAAGGAAATCTCATTTTCTTTCACAAAGCCCGAAACAAGTGTGCGCCCACCCTCAGGAGAGCCAGGAAACAATATCTCTCTGTTCTCAAGACCAAACTCTCTTATCTGTCTCCCTCTTCCAAATCCTGGTGGCGTCTGGTCAAATCTGTTTCTGGTGTTTGTTCCCCCTCCATCCCCTCCCTTACCTCAAACGGCTACACAGCTGACTCCGCACGTGAAAAAGCTGAATGCCTCAACTCTGTGTTTGCCTCTAAATCTTGTGTCCCAAACCCATCCCTCTCTGTACCCACCGTACACAGTCGTACCTAGCTGCTCCTGGACTCTGTGTCCTTTCCTCCTGACAAGGTGGAAAAGTTTCTGTCAACCCTCGACTCTGATTCTGCAACTGGACCTGACGGCATCAGCGCATGGGTCCTAAAATCCTGTTCCTCCGCTCTTTCACTCCCTCTCTCTGTTCTCTTCACCCTCTCTTTTGCTCAAGGTCATCTGCCATCTGCTTGGAAATCAGCCAACATCACCACTTTTCACAAAAAAGGTGCAAAAACAGATCCTAGAAACTACAGACCAATCAGCCTTCTCCCAATTATCAGCAAAGTCATGGAATCCATCATTGCTTTGGATATGAAATCTTTCCTCTTCTCCAATGGCTTGATCTCTGATCATCAATTTGGTTTCAGACCAGGTCACTCTACTCTGGACATGCTGCTTTTGCTGTCTCAACAATGGATGGAGGTCCTCAATGCCAAACAGGAAATTAGAGCTGTCTCCCTCGACATATCACATGCCTTCGATATGGTCTGGCACCCCGCTCTGCTCACCAAACTCTCCTCCTTTGGTATCCATGGAAATCTCCACGCATGGCTGGCAGACTTCCTCTCCAGTCGTAGTCAACGTGTGGCCCTGAATGGGTTTCTCTCGTCTCCTCTTCCTATTCAGCCTGGAGTTCCCCAAGGCAGTGTTCTGGGCCCTGTGCTTTTTCTGGTCTTCATCAATGATCTCTCCGACTCTCTTGAAAATCCTCTCTATCTCTTTGCTGATGACTCCACTCTCTGCCGCTCCATTCCTCATCCCTCAGATCGGCAGTCTGCAGCCTCCTCACTCTCTGCAGACCTGGACAAAATCACAGACTGGGCAAACAAGTGGAACATGTCTTTCAATCCTGACAAATCTCACACTCTTACGATGTCTCTCCGAAAAGACCGACTGGACAACCCTCCCATCCACTTTCTGAATATTCCTCTCCAAGAAGTTCTGTCACTCAAGCTTTTGGGTCTCACTATCTGCCATGATCTTTCCTGGGAAAACCACATTTCAAATCTGGCCTCCAAAGCCAGTCGCCGTCTGGGCATCCTCCGTCGTGCGAAGGCCTTCCTTGGCACACCTGAGCTCCTCACCACATACAAGGCTTTCATCCGCAGCTCAATGGAATACTGCTCTCCCCTCTGGGCTGGTGCTCCTGCCTCACACCTAGCTCGTCTTCACGCTGTTGAAACCAAAGCGTTCAGAATCATTGGAATCTCCCGTGATGAAGCTACCTCCGAGGGCCTTTCACTTACTCACTGCAGGCAGGTTGGTGGTCTTTCTGTCTTCTTCCGACTCCTCTCCGGCCTTGCTCCTCCAGCTCTCTCTGGGCTCTATCCCCCAAATATTCCTACAGGTCGCACAAGATCTGCCTGCAACCCTCTTATGGTTAAACTGCCAAAATCAAGACTCTCTGCTCACCTTCACTCCTTCATTCCTCTTTTCTCCCGCCTCTGGAACAAACTCCCTCACTCTCTTCAATCCCACTCCTCCCTCCAGGTCTTTAAAACAGCTGTTCACCACCATCTCTTATCTTCCCCCATCCAAAACCTTGCTCTTTTCTACCCCCGCTAATTTCACCCCAAATCCACTTTTTTGAAATACCAACTTCTTTCCTGGAAGTCCTTGGTGTCCTTGTGTTTATACTTCTCCCACCCCCCCCCCCCCCCCTTCCCACGCTGCCTCCCCCCCAAGCCCTCTCAATCCCACACATTCCCGATGTCCCTGCTCTCAAATGTTGTGTTTATATGCTTCCCCTTCTCTCCCCATCTTGTCTACCGCTCCCCTTTTTATATACTTTGTTTGTTTGTCTGTTTGATTTGTTTGTGTGATAAATGTTAGCTCTTTCACGAGCCTCGATTACGTATCCCAAAAAAAAAAAAAATCAAACGTGTTCCTCCAGGGTAGAAAATGTTGACAGCCAAACCTCAGACAATACAGAACTGGAAACTGCAGATTTAATTCCACGTTCACTGGACATTTTTCCATTGGTGACAGTAAGAAGCCTTTTGACACACCTTTCAGTTGCTTCACACACCCGAATGACACTGTTGGAGGGAAATATGAGGCCGCCTCTGTTCTTGGTAGCAATGAGGCTGTGTACGTGTGTGGACTATCTTTCACCGCCACTGACTATGAGAGCAGCGAGACATTCAGCACATTTCAATGTACGTTCCACCATCTTCACCACATAGCCGGCCATATACCCAACACATGATTCTGTGAACAGGGAAAGTTTCTCAAAGTTCGGTATGTCTGCATAATCATGATCGTCTGTGGTTGCTTCATGCAATTCCAGATCGTACCGTCTTGCCACCAACATGTCACCACTTGCATCTGGTACGGCTTGCTTCGTCACAGACTTGAATGAGACCACATCCAGTATCTTGGTTGCATTTTGGGCGGACCAGTTACCTATTGCCGACTTGATGTCATGCTTCATCAAGAGACGTTTGTATGCTGCAATGAACTGGCGTGCTGTTGGGTTGTTGCCACTTCCACATGCAATGCGAACTGCTCCAAAGAAGAGTTCAATGTGGTCTTGGCTCATCTTGTAAGTGAGCAGATAACGCAGTGGAGAGTCATCGGGTTTGACATGTGTAAAATACAACATTTTGACACTTTCAATGCACATCATGAAGCCAATGAACGATGTCTTGAGACGTGTGCTGGTCATTAATTGGCCATCTATGTTCTTCATGGTGGACAGATATCTGTATGCACTGTCCAGAAATGGCAGGAACATTCCTTCTCGAGAAAGCCTTAGAGGTGCCTTGAAGTTTCATGCCAAAGGGTTGCGAGAATTTAAAACATCGAATAGTCTGTCAAATATTTCTATGAATTCACATGTTCCTTCGCTGCCCTGGAATTCTGGCAACTTCAATGTCTCTCTGCAATAGTGAATGGCATCTGCCACACTTGTACTCAAAGTTTGAGCGGCTGTGTTCACTTTCATAACATTGCCCTTCCATTCAACATGCTTACGGCGCAGTTTGTTTCCGAGATGCAGACCTTCCTTCTGTTACGAATTCATGTGAATTACTATTCAGGTCTTTGCTTATCAATGTGTAGTCGATTAAAGGTTGTTGTGATTAAAGGGTCAGGAGCCCTTCTGGGAAAAAGGAGACCGGAAACGGAAGGAAAAAAGACACGAGGTCCTGGAGAAGCGACGATCTTCTTCTTCTTCCTCGCCGAGCTCCGAGGCGAGGGTATCGATATCGAGCAGCGTCTGACGCTGCGTTGGGAAACCCATCTGGCGAAAGGAATTACCCCTTGACACATCAAGTTGCCGTGGGTTCGTGCACGGAACCCAGCGTCCTACACAGTTCGCCTCACCGTCTACAAGGACGCGTACGGGTCGCACCTTGGGCCTCGCGCGCTGGACAAGCCGCGCGTTGCTTTGCCCGCGTTGCTTGACAAGGAGGTGCGCGCTGCAACCGTTGTTCCCGGTACGTGACGTGCACGTTTGGGAGCACATCAGCCAGGGGTTCGTTCAACCGCCCGTGTGCGGAGAAGCCGACCATCATCTTGGTCAGGAGGGGCCCAGAGACATTGTGAGGGACAGAGACCAAAGGGGTCGTGAGTACCCAAGGGGTCGGGAGTGGGGAAAGGGGACACACATATATAAGATGGCCATCTTAATCATATTGGTGATTGATTGTGGATTGTTGATGGTTGTTGATTGTTGATTCCTTGGGGGAATATATTATTGATTACTCTGGATCCTTGGTGTGGGGTTTCTTATTGACTGGAATTCATATGGATTGCGTTACGAAAGTGTATAAATCATATATCTTTCTGGCGGGGTGCCTCCCACGGTCCGGGGGTCACCGAGACCAGGTAGTTACCGGGAGGACCACGTAACAGAATTGGGGGCTCGTCCGGGATTATAATTTGCGGATTCGCAATTGGGTCTACGTCCGGGATCTGTAAAATTTTCTACATTTTAGTCCGGGAAAGAATTCCCAAGAGTGGGAACTTTTCCAACGTTCCTAAAATTGTTTTGCTCTGTCGACAAAACAACAACAACAATAACAAAAAAAATAAAAAATAACATTAGCAATAATAGTAATACTGTTGCTTTTCTTTGTTGGAAATTTCTGGGGTGAAGGTTAACAGGTGTTACCAGTAGTCACCATGGCGTTTGTGGCACAGAACTTTGCGGTAACCCCGAGTGAGGCACAGTTCCGAGCGTTACTAAAGTCGGACCTCTTGAAATTGGCCAAACATTTTAACTTGGAGGTCCGAACTAATTTGAGGAAGGCAGAGTTGCAGACCACGGTGATACAGCCTATGGTGGGATTAGGAACATGGGACGAGTTAGCCTGGGAGTGGCTACCCGAAGAACCAGAAGACGTTGAGCTCCGGAAACTGGAGTTGCAATTACGGAGCCAGGAACGGATCAAAGAAGAAGAAAGGAAAGCAGAAAAGGAAAGAGCAGAAGAAGAAAGGAAAGCAGAAGAGAGGAGAGAAGAGAAACAAGCAGAGGAAAGGAGAGTGGAACGAGAACTCCAGGAAAGGTTAGAAGGGAGAAAAGCAGAGGAGAGGAGAGCTGCCAGGGAACTCGAAGCAGAGGAGAGAAAAGCTGAAAGGGAGTTGAAGGAACGGGATCTGGCGCTTCAGCAAGAGATTAAATTCAAGGAGCTGGATTTAATGAGAGAACGGGGAGAGGTACCACCCTTGCTGACGGGGTCGACACCTAGCCAGAACACCTGGGAGGTGGGCAGACATGTGAGGCTGGTTCCACCCTTCAGTGAAAAGGAAGTCACTCAATTTTTTCCACACTTTGAGAAAGTGGCTCGACAGTTAAACTGGCCGGAGGAGGCCTGGACCATACTAGTGCAAAGTGTGCTAGTGGGTAAAGCTCAAGAGATTTATTCGGCACTACCAATGGACCAATGTGCAGATTATGAGGTATTGAAGAAGCACATCCTCAAAGCCTATGAGTTGGTTCCGGAAGCTTACCGGCAAAAATTCAGGAATGCCAGGAAGAGGGAGAGTGAGACCCATGTGGAGTTTGCTAGAGTGAAAGAAAATATGTTTGATCGGTGGTGTGAGTCAAAAGGAGTCGGGAACAACTTCGAAGCATTGCGTGACCTGATGCTGGTGGAGGAATTTCAACAGTGTGTCCACGAGGACATCAAAGTGTACCTGCAGGAAAAGAAAGTACCAAAGTTGTGGGACGCAGCCACCATGGCAGATGATTATGCCTTAACACACCGGATAGGGGTCCACGAACCTAACTCCTCGCCTAGATCTCCGCAGGGGAGGTGTGGAACAGCAGGTGCGGAGAACGACAATACATGGCGGCGGCCTCGAGATGATTATGGGGACAACGCTGATACCCGAACTGTTCGAAATCAGGGGGCTATGGGCCCAAGACAAACTTATTTTTCTGGGGTTCCGAGGCAGACCACGAGTTTTTCCTCCGGGCCTACTTGCGCTTTTTGCAAGAAACCTGGACACTTGATGTCCAGTTGTTACCTCATGAAAAGGGAAAACCCAGAGCGGAGTCCGACTATTACCACTCCGAATGCGATGGCAAGCGTAAGAAATCGCCCACAGAAGAGTTACCAACCATTTATTTATGAGGGGTTGGTCTCACTCAAGGGAGACTTGACTAACTCAAGACCGGTTAGGGTTTTGAGGGACACAGGAGCCCATCAATCCTTAATGCTTGAAGGCATTTTGCCATTGTCAAAGAGTACCGCAACTGGTGATAGTGTTCGGTCACAAGGGATCGGTGGCTGTGTTAGTGCCCCACTTCATGTCATCCATTTGGAATCCGATTTGGTGTCAGGACCGGTCACCGTCGGTTTACAAGCCACGCTTCCTGTAGAGGGAGTATCTGTGATTATCGGGAATGATTTGGCCGGGGGGCAAATTTATGGTAACCCGAGGGTGGGTAAAGAGCCCCGCAGGGGAAATAACACCACCCCCGCTCGGGATGGCGACAAAAGTTCCAAGTTATTTGTAGGGGGACTGAACTTCAACACAGAGGAAGAAGTTCTGACCTCTGTCTTCAACAGATATGGGCCGCTGGTGGAAGTGCAGGTGGTAAAAGACAAGGAAACGCAACGGTCAAGAGGGTTCGGCTTTGTCACGTTTGCAAGCACAAGAGACGCCAGAGAGGCAGAGAAGAATTGGAATGGTAAGGATTTGGAGGGTCGGACCATAACAGTAGGGAAGGCATTTCGTAGACGTCGAGAGGTCTACAGAAGAGGACAACTTGGCGGTAGTTTTGGGGTTGGCAGCAGCCGATATTACTATGGAGGCTCCCAGAGTTATGGCACCTCCCGAAAGAATGAATGTCAGAGCACTGGCCGAGAAGGAGACCGCCAGTCAAGTAACGGCTGGGACAAGGGGTCCCACCGTAACTGTTAGGAGTCTGGAGAAGTGGAAGCACTAGATACGGGGGAGCCGCCGAGCCGGGGCTCCTACACGGACTAACCGTGAACGCCACGTTCTTAAAGGCGTCCAGGTAGTGAACTTTCCTGCATGGACTAACCGTGAACTCCACGTTCTTAAAGGCGTCCATGTAATGAACTTTCCTCCCCGGACTAACCGTGAACTCCACATTCCTTAAGGCGTCCATGTAGGGAATACTCAGCTGGGCCTCCCGAAAAAGTGCTATCGAGAGGTTTAACTTTGGGGCTTTGGTCACCACCTCTTAACCGTCATTCAAGAGAAACTAGAAGTGGTTGACGCTTGGTCCAGAGTGAATTAATCTAGGGGTTTTGGTGAAATTTTGTTGCTTTATTTTTAAGTGATAATGGTGCCTGGGGGGTACTGATGATTTGGGGGTGTGAGTTATCTGGTTTGTTTATCCAAGTTGGCCGGCAAAGAAAGTTTTCGCTGGGTTCAAACTTTCTTTCTTGAAGGGAGGGAGTGTTACGAATTCATGTGAATTACTATTCAGGTCTTTGCTTATCAATGTGTAGTCGATTAAAGGTTGTTGTGATTAAAGGGTCAGGAGCCCTTCTGGGAAAAAGGAGACCGGAAACGGAAGGAAAAAAGACACGAGGTCCTGGAGAAGCGACGATCTTCTTCTTCTTCATCGCCGAGCTCCGAGGCGAGGGTATCGATATCGAGCAGCGTCTGACGCTGCGTTGGGAAACCCATCTGGCGAAAGGAATTACCCCTTGACACATCAAGTTGCCGTGGGTTCGTGCACGGAACCCAGCGTCCTACACAGTTCGCCTCACCGTCTACAAGGACGCGTACGGGTCGCACCTTGGGCCTCGCGCGCTGGACAAGCCGCGCGTTGCTTTGCCCACGTTGCTTGACAAGGAGGTGCGCGCTGCAACCGTTGTTCCCGGTACGTGACGTGCACGTTTGGGAGCACGTCAGCCAGGGGTTCGTTCAACCGCCCGTGTGCGGAGAAGCCGACCATCATCTTGGTCAGGAGGGTCCCAGAGACATTGTGAGGGACAGAGACCAAAGGGGTCAGGAGTGGGGAAAGGGGACACACATATATATAAGATGGCCATCTTAATCATATTGGTGATTGATTGTTGATTGTGGATTGTTGATGGTTGTTGATTGTTGATTCCTTGGGGGAATATATTATTGATTACTCTGGATCCTTGGTGTGGGGTTTCTTATTGACTGGAATTCATATGGATTGTGTTACGAAAGCGTATAAATCGTATATCTTTCTGGCGGGGTGCCTCCCACGGTCCGGGGGTCACCGAGACCAGGTAGTTACCGGGAGGACCACGTAACACTTCCTTTGTAAATCAAAGAGTGCCTGGATGTTATTCCAGGCAATGATTGCATTGTTGCCATCTTTCAAACATTTCAGAGTTCCGAGGCAGTTCCTGGCCAATTTCAACATGTGACAGGCATCCAGCAGAACGCACACTTTCAGACAGCAGAACACACACAGCAGAACACACACACACACACACACAGCAGAACACACATTTGCATGGTGTGGAAACGAGGGCTTGACATTGTTTGGTGTTATGCTGGCACCCAATTCGCTCAACATTGTCAAATGAGCAGAAGGCCCATCGCATGTCAAGGACACGACTTCTGCACCAACATCATGTAATTTCAATTTCATCAGGCACGTCACCAAATTTGTCTGCCCTTTTCCCAGACAACCCATTTATCAAAAAGTGTGCTACAGGGACCTCCCAGCTGTCATTGACTGTGACGAGCATGAAAACCAATGCATTACTTGCCAGTGGAGCACTGTCATCTTGGACCCCATTCCCGATATCGACATACCCCAACACACTGTCTCCAGACAGGTCAATTGCCTTCATGATAGCCATTTCATCGAGCATCAGAGCACACAGGGTTTTCCTACCATGTTTCTTCTCGGACTTGAACCGGGCTTCAAGTGCATCAAATACAACTGCACTGAAACCAGGTGAACGGGTCAATTGCACTGTACCATTTACGGATTGTGGAGGGACTTGGAAGTGCCAAATCAAATGTCTTCCGTACATACCCATATCCCTTAGCAGAATAGAATTGGAGAGTGAGGGTAAAGGCTTTGATGACAGGGTCGTACTCTTCTCTGGTACGTTTGCCACTGACTTTGTTGTTCATCACCCTGTCCATGATTGCTTTTGGCCCACCTGAGAATGTCATGTCGAGCATTTCAGCGCAGTTGTCAGTGACCAAGCCATTCTCTTTCAGGTCATGCACAATGGTCTTCGGTGACTCCACCTTCCTGGCTGGCCTTCTGTTGGGCTGGTGGCTCAACTTTAATTTCTTTTGAAAATTGTTGAGTTTGGCACTTGCATCATCCGACTTTCGTTTCAGTGAACGTGGGCTAGTGACAATGGTGTACGAGTGATCCTCATTCTTACATGAAGGTCCCTTCTTGGGATGAGTGTCTTCAGTCTTTCCTGGTTCATCCTCAGTAGGGGCTGGCTCGTATTGTTGAACAATTGACCTTGCTGCTGGCGGTTTCCTCTCAACTGTAGCCTATTTGCAAAAATATAATTTGACACATAAGTGAATGGTTCATACATTTGAATAAATTGATAAATTGACGATTTAAAGTATGTATGCATGCATGCACGTGCATTTGTATGAATGCTGTGTGTATTTGAATAGCACAACAATAAAAATAACTGTCACTTATGAGAAACGTGCTTGAGATTATTAAATAGCATGATTTAAAAACATCAAAACAACTTGGACTTAATTGAAAATTGTTCGAATATCAATGTATACCTTTGTCAAATGTGCTGGGAATTTGAAACAGCTTGGGACGGTGTTTGGCTTGAGTCGAAATTTTTGACCTGTTCTGTCAAAACTGCTGTCTGTGAAGTGATCACTGCACAGGACTGTGGTGCCTGGAGTGGGCTGGAAGGACTCTCTTCTCAAAGCAGCACTCCATCTGGAGCACAGGTCTTTGTCCTTTGGGAACCTTGAAATAAAAACTTCACTGATTAGTTCCAATTCACTGTTTTGACTATTTAGGTCGATGAGTTGCGACACAAACTAGTTTATCCAAAACTTGAATTTTGAAATGTAAATGAAGGTTGTAGATTTCGAAATTTAAAACAATTGCTGGCAATGCTTCAATTTTTCACAGAAAGTCAAAATTTGGACCTATAATCCAGTTTATTTCACCAGAACAAACTTTTGTTTGAGCTCAAACACTTAAATGAACATCCACCATCCACAGAGGCATATATGTGGAGTGACGTAAACAAAATCACATCTGCCTTACAAACTATGTACACAAAAAATAGTGACTGCCAATTAGCCAAAGCCAGTACCGGATTAACAATGATACGAATGGTACGTTCGTACAGGGCCCCCACAATTTGGGGACCCCCACAAACACCTAATATTTTGTTTTAATGTTGGTGCATACAACAATAGAAGAATCTCGAGGTTTTCCCAAATGTGTCTGACGTTGATGATAAGTAACTGTACTGTAGAGAGGAGAGTTCATGTTCTAAGCGATCAGAGATGACCATGTATATATCGCTCTACAATGTACGTAACAGCAACATTTCACTGTGCTAAGTTCTCCGATTTCAGTGCTGCTAAAACGAGAAGGGAGTGTTCATAAATTATGTAGTGGGTGGGGCGGTGAATTGGAAGTAGGTCAGCGTAAAACTTTCGTGACCCCCCATGTACCAAGGACAAAATTTTTCTCACCCACCCATCAGCAAAACTTTATTGCCCAACCCCCTCGCCTAACTTAGTTAAGAGTATCCCTAACCCTAACCCTTCACTGTCTCGTATATTGTATACTGACTTAGTTAAGGCACTCAAATTTACGTTAAATGACACAAAAGGACTACACAAATTAAAAGGCAGCTTGATTAAAACACAAATATATATAATGTAAAAACATTGAAGGGTATTTAGTAGATAAACTCATCAAATTTGAATAAACTTTTTTGCCCCCCCCCCCCCCCCGCCCATACCGAACATGGAAACTTTCATGACATTGACCCCCCCCAGCCCCCACCCATTCGGGTGGTCAAAACTTTTTGTGCCCCCCCTACTACTGCACCGCCCCTCCACCCCTACATAAATTATGAACACTCCCTAAGAATATTGTATCACCGCATAAAATACATTTGTCTCGCTGTTGAGGTCACTAGCCAATATTCTGGCTTGGTGGCAAATATTAATTGATTTTGTGCATTTATAATATATTTTCACATGTCAAGCTTTAATTCAATTTTATTTTTACAATAATTGCATATGCAAATTATATCATATATTTTGTTTCTGTACTTTATTTTCACCAGCATTTCCATTTCATTTGTATTTTTTTTAGCTATTTAAAAACAATAGAATTAAGCAAATGTTCCACTGAGACATGCGTTGGTGAACAGTGTTTCTGCATAGAGGCATGCTATGATTTTGGTCTCTCAAAATAAAAGGCACCCAACAAATAATTGTACCAGGCCCCCCACAATGTTAATCCGGCACTGGCCAAAGCCACTCCCCCACCCATACACCTATCATCTGGTTTTCCCCTGACGACTTGTCGTAAATAAGACACTGTTTTAGTAATCTAATTTATCAATTATAATACATAAATAATCATAAAATACGTGTCAGACGGAGGACACGGCAGGAAAAGTTCGTTGCAAAACAATCACGAACTTCCCCAGTGACAAAAAGACAAACACACATGCTAACCTTTCTAGTGTTTCTGTTGTACAATAATCTGTTGTGCACAACATTATTCCACTTCCCCATGAAATGATACATTGGAGCTCTTCCCTGTGGCATTTGTGCAACCAAATGCAGCACATTGAGGCATATTTTCAGCGTGAGACTTATGCAGAGCTGTCTGTGTCAAAAAGTTCGAAGCAGCTGACACCTGGCCCTCCAAGATGGCCGTCTCATTACTTCCGGCTGCTTCAAAAGAGAGGCTTCATTGGCTCTCCAGATTCTATTTATAACTCCGTGGATATTATGCTATATGGCAAAGCAATAATCATGAGATTTTGTAATTTTGACTGACAAAAGACGTGTGTTTGTGCTGTATGTATTATCATAACTTGATTATCATTTGCAAACGCCTGGGTAGAAATTAACTGCACAACATTTTTTTTCAAAATGGCTGCCATATGGCATCAATAGTAACATAATGCGTCTCATACATAACACATCTTTAATTGTACAAAATTGTTTACGCGTGTCCACATTCTGTTAACAATGATGAATATTACAATGGAGTCAGTACACTTGACATATTGTCCGATTAACATTAGAAAGTCACATTTAAAATGTCTGAATGTCGGGGGGGGGGGGGGGCTGACAATTGAGTATGTCTGTTCATCGATATATATATCTGTGCAGCGTCTGAGTTGTCTTGTCTTGTCACTGAACTACTTTCTCAAACTTTTGTGAAATCTTACCAAACTTCTGGTATGCACCTACCTCTTCCGTCGGTATGTCCTGTGTTTTTTTTTGAAAAAATTTCCAATTATTTTTGGGGAGGGGGGGGGGGGCTCAGGTACAGTTGCTGACAAAACAGCAACTCAGGTACATTCATTTATCCATATATCTACATATCTGGGCAGTGTCTGTTATCACTGAACTACTCCCTGAAACTTTTGTTTCCGTGGGTGTGAAGTGTTTTTAATAACGTGGTGGTGGTTTTGAATCACGTGGTGGTGGTTTTGAATCACGTGGTGGTGAGATATTTTGAATTATGTGGTGGTGAGGTGTTTTTAAATGACGTGGTGGTGAGGTGTTTTTAAATGACGTTGTGGTGAGGTGTTTTTAAATGACGTTGTGGTGAGGTGTTTTGAATTACTTGGTGATGAGCTCTTTTTAATTATGTGGTGGTGAGGTGTTTTTAAATCACGTGGTGGTGAGGTGTTTTTAAATCACGTGGTGGTGAGGTGTTTTGAATTAGTTGGTGATGAGGTGTTTTAAATTATGTGGTGGTGAGGTGTTTTGAATTACCTGGTGGTGAGGTTTTTAAAATTATGTTGTGGTAAGGTGTTTTGAACAAGCATTACGCCTCGGTCCACTGTCGGTGAAGTGATGCGAGTTGACAAAGTGGAAGACGCAAGGCGGCCATCTTGGATTTTGACGTGGCGACCCAATTTTCAATAGCGTTCTTCCTTATGCCTGGATACACCCACACACCAGATTAGAAGTTGGTACTTCGCTTATTTTTCAAGATATTTCGCTCACAAGGTTCAGACATATACATGGCGGCGGCCATCTTGGATTTTGACGTGGCGACCCAATTTTCAATAGCGTTCTTCCTTATGCCTGGATACACCCACACACCAGATTAGAAGTTGGTTCTTCGCTTATTTTTCAAGATATTTCGCTCACAAGGTTCAGACATATACATGGCGGCGGCCATCTTGGATTTTGACGTGGCGACCCAATTTTCAATAGGGTTCTTCCTTATGCATGGATACACCCACACACCAGATTAGAAGTTGGTACTTCGCTTATTTTTCAAGATATTTCGCTCACAAGGTTCAGACATATACATGGCGGCGGCCATCTTGGATTTTGACGTGGCGACCCAATTTTCAATAGCGTTCTTCCTTATGCCGAGATACACCCACACACCAAATTAGAAGTTGGTACTTCGCTTATTTTTCAAGATATTAATCTCACAAGGTTCAGACATACATGGCGGCGGCCATCTTGGATTTTGACGTGGCGACCCAATTTTCAATAGCGTTCTTCCTTCTGCGTAGATACACCGAACACCAGATTAGAAGTTGGTACTTCGCTTATTTTTCAAGATATTCATCTCACAAGGTTCAGACATATATGGCGGTGGCCATCTTGGATTTTGACATGGTGACCCAATTTTCAATAGCGTTCTTCCTTATGCGGAGATCCACCCACACACTAAATTAAAAGTTGGTACTTCGCTTATTTTTCAAGATATTCATCTCACAAGGTTCAGACATATATGGTGGTGGCCATCTTGGATTTTGACGTGGCGACCCAATTTTCAATAGCGTTCTTCCTTGTGCCGAGATACACCCACACACCAAATTAGAAGTTGGTACTTCGCTTATTTTTCAAGATATTAATCTCACAAGGTTCAGACATACATGGCGGCGGCCATCTTGGATTTTGACGTGGCGACCCAATTTTCAATAGCGTTCTTCCTTGTGCCGAGATCCACCCACACACTAAATTAAAAGTTGGTACTTCGCTTATTTTTCAAGATATTCATCTCACAAGGTTCAGACATATATGGCGGTGGCCATCTTGGATTTTGACGAGGCGACCCAATTTTCAATAGCTTTCTTCCTTGTGCCTGGATACACCCACACACCAAATTAGAAGTTGGTACTTCGCTTATTTTTCAAGATATTCAACTCACAAGGTTCAGACATACATGGCATCAGACATACATGGCGGCGGCCATCTTGGATTTTGACGTGGGTTGCACCCACACACCAAATTCGAATGCGGTCCTTCGCTTACGCACGCACACATGCCCACACGCACGGACGGACGGACGGACGGACACACGGACGGAGGGGAAAACCATAGTCCCCCTTTCGCTCCGCGGTGCGACGGGGGACAATTATGTGGTGGTGAGGTGTTTTAAATTATGTGGTGGTGAGGTGTTTTGAATTACGTGGTGGTGGTGTTTTGATTTACATGGTGGTGAGGTGTTTTAAATTATGTGGTGGTGAGGTGTTTTGAATAACGTGGTGGTGGTGTTTTGATTTACATGGTGGTGAGGTGTTTTGAATTACGTGGTGGTGAGATGTTTTGAATTACATGGTGGTGAGGTGTTTTGAATTACATGGTGGTGAGATGTTTTGAATTACATGGTGGTGAGGTGTTTTGAATTACGTGGTGGTGAGATGTTTTTAATTGCATGGGGGTGAGGTGTTTTGAACTACGTGGTGGTATGTTTTGAATTACTTGGTGGTGACTGGTGAGGTGTTTTGAATGAAGTGGTGGTGAGGTGTAATCGTCCCAAACTTCCAGTCTGCACCTACCCCTCCTGTATGTATGTGCTGAGGGGTTCTTTTTTGAATTTTATATATATTTTCAACCTAAATTGCTTATAAAAATGTAATATCACAAACACTACAAATAAATTTGTGCAAAATAATTGTTTGTATTATGATTGGTGTAAATCATGACAACACAGCAACTCAGGTACAGTCATTATTCTCAGCTAAAATAAGCCCGTTCCTCAGTAACGACGCTTGGTGAGGCGAGCGCAGCGAGCCGAGCCAAGCTAGTTTATTTATATTTACTAGCGACGGTGAGAGAATATAACACGCCGAGAGATCAGCATAAGACTAGATTGGATCGAATTACTTGCACAGAGTCTCTTTCACACCATTTTGTCAGTTAATTGTGGCAGTTGTGATAAACAGCCCGATTCACAGTTACTGATTCGTAGCAGGGTTACAGCAACCCTCGGATTCGCACCCACATGCTGGGATGCACATCTGCCTCGACTTGTGGCATTTGCATGCAGTGGTCCTGCACTTTGATTTGCAACCACAAGTCATCAACTCAATACATGCCACTGGTACTGCTGGAAGAGTAATCCAGACTACATCAAGTCCCCCTTCAGTTTCTCGCCATCCACCGGAAGATGACGGCAAGCCTACTGCCTTTCGATTGTCACACTGTCCAGCGGCCAACCACACTTTCGCCTGGTAGTTTGCTTTTGCCAAGTGTGACTTGAGAGCATTTTCTGTGGGTGGAAGATTTTCAATTAGTTTCTTTCCTTTTCGGAACAGATCAAATCTAGCCTGGTTGACACCGCCTTTGGGATCCGGGGCCGAGTATAGGCGACACATAAACTCTTCAACTTCTGCCAATGGTCCATAGCGACCAACTCCACAGAGAAGATGCGGATATTCTACAAAGACTTTCCAACACATCTTCTTGCCACATCCTGTAAATGATGAAGTTGTGTCTGATCCAGTCAGAGCATGAAACCCCAACAGATTATCCTTGACAGCTTTTGCGAGACTTCGTGAACCGGGTAACATCGTCTATCACGAGAGGTCCCACCAATCATCCAAACAAGGCTTTGTTGGAAGAAATGCAGCAGAAAAAGGAAGACATCAGTGTGTCTGCAATGAACGATGACTCTCAGATCAGGATTTGGTAGCTTCTAGCCCATGGAGAATAATGCGGGTATCCGCTTCTTCGTGATCACAGCTCAAACTGGTCAGAATACCTCTACTTGTTAATGAGGCTTTCTCGAGAGTGGTGAATCCTCCGACTATCAACTCACAACCTTCAGGAACTTCAGCATGACAGCTCATCAGGTCATCTGAAAGGAATGAAGCAAGATCAGCTTTGTTTTCCCCCAGGTCTCTCCTTTTAGCGACTTTTTCTCACAGAATAGACACGAATTTCGTGATGAAACGGGAGCCCTCCGCTTGCGCTTTAAAACTGCTACGGGTTCCATGTTTCACCGATCCTCATAGAGCAGATTTAAACCTGTGGAAAGACAAAAAAATAAAACTGGTGAAGTCATTTAATTAAAACGTGTTCTAAACAAATGTTGTATATTTATTTACAAGCCTGACGCAAATATATTGTTGCGGTTTTGAGTTTTTGCAATAAAGGTTAATTTCCCCCTCATAGTTTAGTCACACTACAACACGTAGCCTCGCGATAGTTCAGTTATTTCTTAGTAAATGTAAGCATAGTCCTTTTCCTGTGTTAGTTTTGCGTTGAGTAGAATAATGAGAGTTAGGTCCTTCCATTGCTTATGCCGCCTCGGTACTGTGGCCTTGGCGCGAAATAACACGAGGCCGGCCTAACAAGTCGATCAAGGCCGAAGGAAGGCGGAGGAGGAGTCGACGGTAAGCACGAGCCGCCAATCAGGGCTCGAAGGGAGTGGCTTAGCACTGCGTCAAAAGGCGAGGTTTTTGGAACATTCGAGGCGGGCTAAGGGCGTGGCCATATAACCCTTTGCGCAAAGCCCCACCTCAGTTATGAGAAGGGAGAGGCACTCGTTGAACGAGTTCGGAGGAGAGGTGCGCTGAAAGAAGCCAAATTAGTTTTGAGGGGAGAGGCGCTTGAACAAGTTAATTGCTCGGTTGAGCTTGACGCAAATCCTCTATTGAGTTACGCGAGGGAAAGCACGCCGTTGATTAATAGCGCTGTGAGGAACCACCGAACTGTGCGAGAGACACGTATATTTTCCCACCTGCCTGCTCTGCCTTTGTTCGAGAGACGTGCCGCAAGGATCCCTCCCGCCTGCCTGCCTGCCTTCATCGAGGGACGTGCTGTGACCGCAGAGGGCCACGCCGGGCGAGCTGTTCCTGAACCACAACGGAGCCGGCGCGTTCAGCGCATGAACCACCCTTCTTTCATTTCCCCTGTGAGTGTGAACAGGCCCATTGTCTGGGTAATATGCTAAGACTGTATAAGATCTGCCCTGTGTCTCTGCTTCTACCAATCATTGTAAATAATAATTATTAAATGTGTTATTTCTTTGATTCGATCGTTCCCGTCATTTCCATCTATTGACTAAGCGTGGTACAAATTATCACTCTAATCGGGTTCCAATACTAAGGTAACTGCACATACTACGTGGTACGCTATCCGCTCGGATGTACTCAAATTACGCGTGGTTCGAGTGAGACTTGATCCCCGCTTCCGCGGCGGCGTAGGTATTTAGGTACATGCGAGAATTGTCCCGAAACCCTGTCCGGCGTCTGCCCGGGGGTGGCGATTCAAAATCTCGCGGTTGTGACGACCCAAAAAGAACAAGGGGCTTAATCTCCCCTTGGTAAGGGCAGGAGGGTCGCGCGAAAACTGTAACATTTGGTGTCCGGGAGTGGGATTGGACCTGGAGTGCGCTTCAGGCACTCGAAATTACGAGCGAACGAAATTTAGTTTTTAAAAAGCCAAATTTATATTCGTACCATGGCTAGCCAAGGCGGTCGAATGCCGATGGGGGTAGATGAAGGGGAGAAATTAATGACCCAAGACCAGGAGAGACAGTTGGTAGTGGAGGAAGCAGAAAAGGGTGCGGCAGCTGGTAAAGAAAATGGCGGCCCCTCGTACGTGACGGCGAGAGCCGGGCCCGCATTGCCAATGGACTGAGGCCTTTTTATGGTGCATTTCAGTGCATATATGGAGGGTGACAGGAAGGGAATGGATGCAATGATGGCTACCCAGGGGATCGACATGGAAAAAATGAGGAACGAAGCAAGGTACAACTGGGATGGATTTCAGGAGCAAATAAACACCACGATAAAGAGAATAGGGGAGGACCTTGGGCGCAGGCCGAGCGGGAAGGTCGCAATGGGGCGCGACGAGGTGAAGCGATGTGAGGAACGCGTGGGGAGCGAGCTTGAGCGAGGGATGGCTAAGTTGACCGGGGATATGGAAGTCGCGATGCGAGAGGAAATTGTAGAAGAGCGGACGGTCACCGAATTGGACAAAGGAATTTTATGGGCGCCGGGCGGTCGTCGAGCCAGAAAAAGAAATGATTGAAGTAATTGGGGCCGAAGAGACGGTAGAACCAGAAAACAAATCGCGGGAGGCAGAAATGGAATGCACACAAAGTTTGTATTCACACCGTGATGCCGTGCTTGCTAACGAAATAAAAAGTTTGCAGGTGCTGGCGGAAAAGGAGGACCCCGAGGTGAGTGAAAATAATGGCGCGAATGTGTTTGGCGCGAAAGGGTTTTTGGCGCGCTTGGGAGAGAGATGAAACCCGGGCGGTCGCGGAAGGTCCATTGTGCGGTGTACGAGGGTGACTGGTGCGCGGTACGAGAGAGAGTGTGCGCCGAGGTGTGAGAGAGAAAAGTGTGCACCAGGGTGTGCGATGATTAGGTGTGTAACAGGAGAGTGCACACCCGAGGGTGTTACAGAGGGTGTAACGAAAAAGTGTGTGCCGGGGTGTGCAATGATTGGGTGTGTAACAGGAAAGTGCACACCTGTGGGTGTTACAGACTGTGTGCGGGAAGAGTGTGTAATGGAGTTTGTGAAAGGTGTGAGTGCGCCTAGGTGTGCAGGTGCGAGTACGGTGTGTGAGGGGGAATGCACACCAGAGAATGTGGAAGGAGAGTGTGCGATGACCGAGTGTGTTACAGAGAGAGAGGGAGAATGCACACCAAAGAGTGTGGAAGGAGAGTGTGCAGTAACGGACTGTATGGGAGGCGCGGGGACGCCTGGGTGTGCGAGTGCGGAGTGGGTCGCGAGGTGTGAGAACGCGGCTCAAGCATCGACACCGACCGGGGTAGCGTTTAGCGGGACGGATAGCCGACGTGAGCCCCCGGTGAGTGGTGTGCAGCAGGGACCGGCAGGGATCGGTGCCGCGGCCGTTTCACAAGGACCGACATGCACGATTCGTGCCGGCCCCCGCCCTGTATGGTTGGTGCCGCGCCATGGCGTCAAAGGCAATCGGCAAGGTTCAACGGAAGGTAGGAGATTTCGGAGCCGCGCACCTTGGCGAGTGCGGTGCTCCAACCGTGGGCGGTTGGGCCATCATGCGTGGGCCCGCGAGGCCCCACGCAGGGATGGGGCCCTGAACCTTGGCCCATCCATACCTCCTCCCCTGGATCGAAAATGCCGAACGGACATCCCATACAGGCGACCAACCACCCGAATGGATCGCTCGGCCTTTCGAAGCCGAGCTGTGACGACGTATTTCTACACGAAGAGGCTCAAGTGTAGCGGACGGATGAGAGTAGTGTACCCTAGGTGGAGGAATGGTAATTTCACCATTCCTCACACGGCCAGGGCCCATGAGCATTAGTTTAGGGGGATGGCAGTGATAGGCACATGGGGGTGCCAGCAATGGTTACCTCCATGGGGCACCGAAGCTAGCCGAGGGAGGGCTAGGATAATGATAGGGAAATAGCAGACTGTAGAAGACATGAGATTTAAGTAGTGACTCCTATACTGTAGTGGGGACGTAGGTAGCTTAGGTGGTTGATAATGACGAAGGGAGTGCATAGTGTAATGGGACGACGGGGAAGCACGAGAGTAGGGGGAAGTAGTCAGCTAGATGATGCTGTGTGTGTGAAGAATTGTGTGAGCACAAAAGGTGTGCGAGATAAAAGGTTTGCGAATTTGGTGTGTGAGCACAAAATGTGTGCAGAATAAATGGTGTGTGAGAATATTTGGTGTGGAATGCTTGGTGTGGAATAAAAGGTGTGGAACGCATGGTGCGAAGGAGTGAATGGGGTGAGATGGAACCCATTCACGGACGCCCGGGGTGGGCAGTGTAAAGCCAGGTAGAGGGCATAGGCAAAATTTGTATGGATATTGACACCTGTGGTGCAGGTAGTAGCAAGAAGTGCTTTGTTGGGTGCATGAGTCAGTGACATGGCTGGGCGTGTGGTTTAATTGGTGCGTATGGTTATTGGGGCACTCCGCCACTGGTAGTTTGTCGGCCAGGTGAGGCTGCAGGTAGGCTCTAAGAGCCAGTTAGGGTAGTTGTGAGTTGTTGAGCGGCGCCCGAGGATCCCAGGAGAGGACCCGGGTTGCCCAATGCCAAGGTGGGCATCTGGGGGTAAAATGCCAGGAGGGGCCTTCCCCAGTTTAGGTAGTCGCAGGAGCAGGCAAGCTCGGGTGGCAACTTCAGTGGCGGAGGTGCGCAGGTAGGTAGACCTGCTAGTGGAGCCACACGACCCAGCCCCAAAATTGTGCAAGGGCACAGTGAGAAAATTTGTGGGAGTGAGACCCAAATTTCAGGGGCACCGCAGAGTGGACAATGGGAATTCGGGTTTTTAGAACCACATAGTTTAATGATGGCCGATTGGCAGGGTACAACCCCGGGTAGTTTAAATGAGTTAATGTCAGTAGTGTAGTTAAGATGAGAAATCCCTTCGAACCATCCACTGCCAATCACGGAGGAGGACGAAGCTCCACACCTTGGCTCTGTAAGCTGTTTGAGTAGTGAGACGCATCGTGATGTGATGAGACATTGTGTTTGTTCCATTCCTTCCTTCCTGGGAAGGATTGGGAGACGAATTTGGAATAGAGGGGGATATGGAGACAAGACGTAGAGACGAATTTGTAAATACAAGGAAGGGTTAGGGTAGTGTAAGCCGACGGTGGGGGGTACGGACGGCTAGGGACGAGCCTGCTCTGCTCACTCTTCCGTGCCCCTCACGCTGCATTACCTTGTGTTTTTGTGTGCCGTTGCGTCCTTTCCGCTTTGCTGGTCGTGCTTTGTCTCTCCCCCCACCCCAGGACCATTTTGGAGGTGGAACTGTGCAGCACCGTCGATCTGTGCAGCATTCTTTCTGCACCTTTGTTACATCTGTGCAGCCGAACTGTGCAGCAGTTTGCTGCCATATCCTTTTGTTGTAACTTTGCTGCACCTGTGCAGCACTTTGCTGCCACAAACACTTTGCTGCACACACACACTATGGACCACAAGTCTTGTGGCCTGGCACCTCTGCTGTGCAGCACCTTTCTGCAGCATCACCTTGCATCTTCGGACCACTTGTTTTGAGTGGCATTAATGTCACTCAGTCAGACCACATGAGGTTGGCCATGCTTGGCAAAGAAATACAATAAACGCATTTTTTGTGCATTTTTATTATGGTGTGCTAGGGATGAGAAGATTTGAAAGGTATATAGCCCTGAAGATCAGGAATAGCCTGTATGCTGGTCCGGGGGCTAGCCGGTTTGATAGGCACACAGAAGAAGCAAGAAGCAAGATGCAAGAAGCAAGCAGCAAGTGTTATGTATTTATGAGTGTGTTGTGTTTTTGCTGTGCTTTCTCTCCCCTTCAATCCTCTCTTCAAAAAGGACAGGTCCTGGGTCATAGAATTGTAAATAATTTAAGTTTTTTGTGCTTGTAAATAAAAAATGCTGCCCACCGGCTATGTGTTTAGTTTGACAAATTCCAGAATTCGGTTAGTTGTGGGTGTAATTCTGTTGGATAGCTACTCAACGCAATAGGGGGGACATATTTAGTGTTTTAAAACTGTCGCATACACGGGTTAGAGTAAATGTTAGGGGGAACCACACCTATATGTCACATGTAAAAGTACGGTTAATTTTGCATATCATTCTCAAATGTAAGGGTACGGGATTCTCATATCAACATATCAACAATTCTCAAATGTGGCAGAAGGCGAAGGGTACGGGAGCAGAAACAGCAGAGCATGAAAGTTATAAGGCAGCCAGGAAGGCTGCAAAGAAAGAGGTAGCAAAGGCGCAGGAGGCATGTAGGAAAATGTTCGGAGAACGCTTGGATTCGGAAGAGGGTCAGAAAGCAGTATTCAGGATTGCAAAGCAGATAGCGAAAGAGAGGTGTGATGTGATGGGGGTGAGTTGCTTGAAGGATGAAGTGGAACAAATCGTTGTCGACCCAGATGGAATTAAAGGAAGATGGAAAAGATATATGGAAATGCTGTTGAATACAGAGAATGAATGGGATGGCAACATAGAGAGTAACCCAGTTTTAGGACCGGCAGAGAAGATAACTGAGAAGGAAGTTGAGGAAGCGATAAAAGCAATGAAGAGTGGAAAAGCGGGAGGGCCGACGGGAGTTGTGGGAGATATGTTGAAGGCAGCAGGAAGTTGTGGTGTGAAGAGAATGACAGAGATCTGTAATCTGGTGGTGAAAGAAGGCCGCATTCCAGTGGTTTGGGAACTGAGTACCCTCGTCCCTCTATACAAGGGGAAAGGTGACCCTCTGGAGTGTGGCTCGTACCGAGCGATAAAGTTATTGGAGCATGGAATGAAGGTATTGGAAAGGGTGTTGGAGAGGAGGATAAGGAAGAAAGTGAAGATCGACGAAATGCAGTTTGGATTTATGCCAGGAAGAGGAACGACAGATGCGCTTTTCATTGTGAGGCAGTTGCAGGAGAAGTACATGGATAAGAGGAAGAAGTTGTTTTTTGGGTTTGTTGATCTGGAGAAAGCATTCGATAGGGTTCCACGCAGTAGTGATGGCAATGTACAAAAGAGCATGCACAGCTGTAAGGACGAAGGACGGGAACAGTGGTGAGTTTGAGGTGAAGGTGGGAGTGCATCAGGGGTCGGTACTAAGTCCACTACTATTTGTAGCTGTGATGGAGGTGCTGGCTCAGACCGTAAAGGAGGGTTTACCGTGGGAGTTGTTGTATGCAGATGATCTGGTGTTGATTGCGGAAAGTATGGATGGACTGAAGGAAAAGATGAACAAGTGGAAGGAATGTATGGAGACAAAAGGTCTGAAGGTGAATATCGGAAAGACAAAGGTGATGGCAAGTGGTAAAGCATGTGGTGAGGTGGAAAGAACTGGGAAGTGGCCTTGTGCTGTGTGCAGGAAGGGTGTCGGAGTGAACTCCATTCAATGTACAATGTGTGCTGAGTGGGTTCATCAAAAATGTAGTGGTCTGAGAGGGTCATTAACCAGTGTGGCAGCTACATTCAAATGTAAGGTGTGCACAGAGGGAGCTGCAGATGGAGGAAATGTTGAGTTGGATCTTGGAGACGGCGTGAAGCTGGAAGGTGTGAAAACATTTTGCTACCTCGGAGACATGCTGAATGGAGAAGGTGGATCAGACTCGGCAACGGTTGCTCGAGTGAGATGTGCATGGAAGAAGTTTCGGGAACTGAGTGGCGTGCTGATGAGGAGGAGAGTGTCGCTGAAGCTGAAGGGAAAGGTGTATGCTGCATGTGTGAGAAGTGTTATGATTTATGGGAGCGAGACATGGGTAATGAACGTAGAGCAGCAACGAAGGCTGGAAAGGGTGGAAATGCGAATGGTTCGATGTATGTGCGGAGTATCGTTGAGAGAGAGGAAGACAAATGATGAATTGCGAAAGATGATGGGAATATTGCCTGTGATTGATGCTGTGAAGAGGAACAGGTTGAGATGGTTTGGTCATGTATTGAGGAAGGATGAAAGTGACTGGTTGAGAAGAGTGATGGAAGTTAATGTAGAAGGAAGTAGAGGACGGGGAAGACCGAGAAAGACTTGGCTAAAGATGGTGGAAGACGAAATGCGGGCAAGGGGGTTAACAAGGAGAGATGCAGAAAATAGGGCAAAATGGAGAAGATTGTCATGGGGACCGCAAGGCTAACCCCCGCTCTAGCAGGGAACATGGCCTTAAAATGCATGTTGTTGTTGTTGTATTCTCAAAACCGGTCGTTCCATTTTGTTGGGTTCGACTCGGGGAAGAGTCTGACGAGGGAGAGGGGTAGTGTTGCGGTTTTGAGTTTTTGCAATAAAGGTTAATTTCCCCCTCATAGTTTAGTCACACTTCAACACGTAGCCTCGCGATAGTTCAGTTATTTCTTAGTAAATGTAAGCATAGTCCTTTTCCTGTGTCAGTTTTGCGTTGAGTAGAATAATGAGAGTTAGGTCCTTCCATTGCTTATGCCGCCTCGGTACTGTGGCTTTGGCGCGAAATAACATGAGGCTGGCCTAACAAGTCGATCAAGGCTGAAGGAAGGCGGAGGAGGAGCCGACGGTAAGCACGAGCCGCCAATCAGGGCTCGAAGGGAGTGGCTTAGCACTGCGTCAAAAGGCGTGGTTTTTGGAACATTCAAGGCGGGCTAAGGGCGTGGCCATATAACCCTTTGCGCAAATCCCCCACCTCAGTTATGAGAAGGGAGAGGCGCTCGTTGAACGAGTTCGGAGGAGAGGTGCGCTGAAAGAAGCCCAAACGAGTTTTGAGGGAAGAGGCGCTTGAACAAGTTAATTGCTCGGTTGAGCTTGAGGCATATCCTCTTGAGTTACGTGAGGGAAAGCGCGCCGTTGATTAATAGCGCTGTGAGGAACCACCGAGCCGTGCGAGAGACGCATATATTTTCCCGCCTGCCTGCTCTGCCTTTGTTTGAGAGACGTGCCGCAAGGATCCCTCCCGCCTGCCTGCCTGCCTGCCTGCCTTCATCAAGGGACGTGCTGTGACCGCGGAGGGCCACGCCGGCGAGCTGTTCCTGAACCACAACGGAGCCGGCGCGTTCAGCGCATGAACCACCCTTCTTTAATTTCCCCTGTGAGTGTGAACGGGCCCATTGTCTGGGAAATAAGCTACGACTGTATAAGATCTGCCCTGTGTCTCTGGTTCTACCAATCATTGTAAATAATAATTATTAAACGTGTTATTTCTTTGATTCGATAGTTCGTCATTTCCATCTATTGACTAAGCATGGTACGAATTATCGCTCTAATCGGGTTCCAATACTAAGGTAACTGCATGGACCACGTGGTACGCCATCCGCTCGGACGTACTCAAATTACGCGTGGTTTGTGCGAGACTTGATCCCAGCTTTCGCGGCAGCGTAGGTATTTAGGTACGTGCAAGAATTGTCCCGGAACCCTGTCCTGCGTCTGCCCGGGAGTGGCGATTCAAAATCTCGCGGCTGCAACGACCCAAAAACAAGAAGGGGCTTAATCTCCCCTTGGTAAGGGCAGGAGGGTCGCGTGAAAACCGTAACAATATCAAACAATAACCGTTCGGAATATAAACATTTTTGATTTCACAAATTCTTCGAGCAACATGCAAATGATCTAAATTACCATAATAAGTAATCTAACCAGCAGAAATGTTAAGCTCCTATATTTTTGCCGTTTCCCCCCATCCTGCAGGATTAACATACAATCGCAGGGGAGGGGTTTCTTTTGGAGATCTACAACAACACAAGTGTGAAATATTCATACAAAAACATTTTTTCCGATGCCTCTGCTTTTGAGAATTATATTCTTTCCTTTACGCTCACAAAAAAACAATTTTATATTCACAATCGAGTGTTGAATTGAAAAAAACTGTCAAAAAGATGATTTAATGGTAGTGTTGGCCGCCATTTTGTTTTTTCGATTTTTGACACTTTAACGACCAAAGCCAAACTGACATCCACCCTGGTGATGTTACTTAGGACCCATAGAACGTGCCTCGCTAGTTAGTTTGTTTGTAACAAAGAGATGCCATCAAACGACACAATAGCCTGTGTTGGCTGGCTGACTATAATAAACCTGGGCTAATTCATTATTCATTATAATGTGGCGGACACGAAAGCTCACTGGCGTGATGACATCATTCCGCGCGCCAAGTGGGCGGCGGCCACGCCCGAGGGGTAGGCGTGGCCGTGGGATATACACCGGGCGCGCAGCCCGGAACGCTCCAGTGTTACAGTGGAGCTCTTGAATAAAGACTCTTACAACTTACCGCGTTGTCCGCTTCCTCCTTGCTTACAAGCAGCGCGCGTAACACCGCGCTTCATTGGTGACCTCCGACGTTCTGGTCAGCCGTCACTGACCACCCGAACCCGCCACAGCCATGGCAACCAACACGGTAGCGATAAAGCTCCCCGAGTTCTGGGAAGCTCAGGCGGAGATCTGGTTCCTGCAGGCCGAAGCCAGTTCAGGCTTCGAGGCATCACGGCGGACGAGACACGCAACTGCCACGTGGTCGCCTCCCTCGGGGCCGGCACGGCCGCCCGCGTTGTGTCGGTCCTGAGGAACCCACCGGCCGACGACAGGTATGAGGCGATCAAGCGTCTCCTCCTCGCCACGTTCGGCCTCACGGTGGACGCACGGGCCGATCGCCTCTTGGACCTTCCCGAGCTCGGTGACACGCGACCGTCGGTCCGAATGGACCATATGCTGTCGCTCATGGGCGACGAAACCCCGAACGCTCTATTCCGGGCGTTATTTCGACGCCAGCTGCCGGCACGAGTACGCCTCACGTTGGCCGGTTCTGCGACAACAGAACCCCGAGCGCTCGCGGCCGAGGCCGACAAGTTCTAAAGCGTTTGTGTAGTTCTAATTTGGGGGGCTGCGTTGGGTCAAACATGGACCCTCTTTGACCCCTGGTAGACTCCCTGAGACCTCCATTTTTTTAATGCTGTGAACAAACTTGATTTCCAACACACACAATAAAATCTTAGCCAAGTTTGGTCACAATCCCATCAACAGTTTTGGAGCAGAGGTTGCAAGTGTTTACGGACGGACTGACGATGCGCCATTTACGGACGGACTGACTTTAGACGAGGCTTTGGACACGCAGGCGAGTTTCGGTGCGGCCGTAGCGGCTCCCGAGCCCGAAACTGCTGCGGGTGCCCACCCCTACTACGCGACGCACCGCGTAGCCGCTGAACCTCCTGCGGGTGCCCACCCCTACTTTGAGGGGCACCTCGTGGCGGCCGCCATGCCCCGCCCACCACCACCATGGAAACCACTGCCTCCGGCTTCGCCGCAAACCTGGTGCCATTTCCACGCTAGGTTCGGCCACGAGGCCCGGCAATGTCGCCCGCCGTGCTCATTCGGCAGGTCGGGAAACGCCTGGGCCGGCCCTCGGTAGTGGCACTGAGCGCCGGCCGATTAAACAGCCTTCTGTACATAACGGACACCTTATCCGGGCGCCGTTACCTGTGCGACACGGGAGCGCAGGTGAGTGTCGTTCCCGCCGGTACGTCCAACAAGCAGACTGCGGGCCGGGGTCCCGCTCTGCTTGCTGCCAACGGTACGCCCATTCGCACATACGGAAAATGCTGCCTTTCTCTGCGGTTCGGAGGGCAGGTTTTCCGATGGTCGTTTGTGACTGCCGACGTGCCTATGGCACTGCTTGGTGCAGAATTCCTTTGTGCCAATGGCCTCTTGGTGGACGTAAAGCACAGAAGGCTTGTCCAGGCCGAGACATTCAGCTCGCTCGCTTGCGCGCTGCCCGCCTCGTTGAGCAGCTCACGGAGCGGCTCATCGAGCGGCTTGCTGAGCGGTTCGGTTCCGGCCAGGTTCATCTGCACACTTCCGGTAGCGGACGAATTCACCCGCCTCCTCGCCCGTTTCCCGGCCATCACGAGGCCCACCTTCTCGGCGGGGACCTTCAAGCACGGGGTGGAACATCACATCCCCACCGCCGGGCCACCGGTCTACGCCCGGGCACGCCGCCTCGAGCCGACGAAGCTCGCGGTTGCTAAAGCCGAGTTTGCTACGCTGGAGCGGCTCGGCATCGTGCGGCGCTCCGAGAGTGCTTGGGCGTCGCCGCTCCACATCGTGCCCAAGCCCGGCGGGGGATGGCGAGCGTGCGGGGACTACCGCCATCTCAACGACGCCACCACCCCCGACCGCTACCCCGTCCCCCATATTCAGGACTTTTCCTCCCGCTTGGCGAATATGTCCTTCTTCTCGAAGGTGGACCTCATACGCGGTTACCACCAGGTCCCCGTCAGGCCGGAGGACATCCCGAAGACGGCTGTCATCACGCCGTTCGGTCTTTTTGAATTTCTTTGGATGCCCTTCGGTTTGAAGAATGCGGCTCAGGCGTTCCAGCGCCTCATGGACAGCGTCTTGCGCGACTTGGATTTCGTCTACGTCTATCTGGATGATATCCTCGTCGCCACCGCGTCCCGCGAAGAGCACCTCCACCATCTCCGCACGCTCTTCGAACGCCTGGGCCAGCACGGCCTGATCGTGAACCCCGCCAAGTGCCGGTTCGGTGTCTCTGAAATCGACTGTTTGGGGCACCGCGTCACCAGGCACGGGGCCGTCCCCCTGCCGGCCAAGGTGGAGGCGGTGAAGGGGTTTCCGCGCCCCCGCACGATCAGGGCGCTCCAGGAGTTCCTGGGCATGGTAAACTTTTACCACCGGTTCCTGCCCCGCATCGCCCAGCTCCTGCGCCCCCTGCACGAGGCCCTACGAGGGAAGCCGGGCAAAGGTGACGTTACCTGGACCGAGCAGATGGACGCGGCGTTCGTGGGCGCGAAGCTCGCCTTGGCTAACGCCACCATGCTCGCGCACCCGGCGCCCGATGCACCGATCGCCCTCACCACCGACGCCTCGGACTACGCGGTGTGCGAGGTGCACGAGCAATGGGTGCGTGGAGCTTGGCAACCGCTGGCGTTCTTCAGCCGGCAGCTTCGCCCGCCCGAACGCCGGTACAGTACCTTCGACCGCGAGTTGCTCGGGCTCCACCTGGCGGTCAGGCACTTCCGCCATCTGCTCGAGGGCCATGCGTTCATGGCCTTCGTCGACCACAAGCCACTGGTGTTCGCGATGGGCAAGGTCGCCGAGCCGTGGTCGGCCGGCAGCGTCACCTCTCGGCCGTGTCTGAATACACGACGGACATCCGGCACGTCGCGGGGAAGGACAACCCGGTGGCGGATTGCCTTTCCTGGTCCGTTGCCCACGCGGTCCACCTCGGCATCGACTATGCCCGGATGGCGGCGGAACAGGCAGCCGACCCCGACGTCCAGGCCTTGCAGACCGCCGTTACGGGCCTCTGCGTCACCGAGGTGCCGTTCAACGGCGCGGGCACGGCCCTCTGGTGCGACGTCTCCCTCGGGCGGCCTCGCCCCATCGTGCCCGCGGGCTGGCAGCGCCAGATTTTCGACGCCATCCACGGCCTGTCCCACCCGGGCACGAGGGCCTCCCAGAGGTTGATCGCCGACAAGTTTGTCTGGCATGGCCTCCGGAAGGCCGTCCGCAGCTGGGCCAGGACGTGCCTCGCGTGCCAGCGCGCGAAGGTGCACCGACACACCCAGGCCCCATTGGCCCCGTTTGCGGTGCCGGAACGTCGGTTTGACCACGTTCACGTGGACCTGGTGGGACCTCTGCCCCTCCTCGCGGGGTTTCACCCACGTCCTGACCATGATGGACCGCACCACCCGGTGGCCGGAGGCCGTGCCTTTGGCGTCAACGATGGCGGCGGACGTCGCGCAGGCGTTCATCACTACCTGGGTCGCCCGGTTCGGCGCTCCCTCGGACATCTTGTCCGACCGCGGCCCCCAGTTCACCTCGGAGCTCTGGGGGCGGCCGCGCGGGGGTTCGGGGTCCAGCTGCACCGCACCACGGCCTACCACCCCCAGGCTAACGGCCTGTGTGAGCGGTTCCACCGCTCGTTGAAGGCCGTGCTCCGGGCGACCCTCCGCAACGGTGGCTGGGTCGACAGGCTCCCCTGGGTGCTGCTGGGCCTCCGGACGGCGCCCAAGGACGACCTGCACGCATCCGCGGCGGAGTTGGTCTTCGGGCAACCGCTGCGGGTGCCGGGCGAGTTCCTCCCCGACTCCACGGCACCATGGTCCACGCTGCAGGAGACCGCCCAGAGGTTCGCCCCGGTGCCCACGGCGCACCACGGGCACCCACCTACGCACGTCGCCCCGGAGCTTCGCACCGCGGAGTACGTCTTCGTCCGGCACGACGCCCACCGGACACCACTGCGGCCCCCGTACGACGGGCCTTTCCGCGTGCTGGAGACCGGGGTGAAACATTTCACCTTGGACATCGGCGGCACTCCTGACCGTGTCTCCATAGACCGCCTCAAGCCGGCCCACCTCGACGTGGACCACCCACCGCCGGTGGCTCGGCCCCCGCGTCGGGGCCGCCCCCCGGCGGGCGGACCCCCGGCACCGCCCGGCCCCGCCGGCACGCCGCCCCCCGAGCCTGCACCCATCCCGGGTGCAGCCGGAGGCATCCCAGCTGGCATCCCTGCACCCCGGACGCCGCCAGTCGCCAGAGGGCGCTTCGGCCGGGTCATCCGTTTGCCGCGCAAACTGGCCCTCCAGGTGCGCGGGAATTCTGGGGGGGCGCATGTGGCGGACACGAAAGCTCACTGGCGTGATGACATCATTCCGCGTGCCAAGTGGGCGGCGGCCACGCCCGAGGGGTAGGCGTGGCCGCGGCATATACACCGGGCGCGCAGCCCGGAGCGCGCCAGTGCTGCAGTGAGCTCTTTTAATAAAGACTCTTAAACTCACCGCGTTGTCCGCTTCCTTCTTGTTGTGCAAGCAAGCGCGCGTAGCACCGCGCTTCACTCATAAGTTCAAACCACTGAAGTTGTTTAGAGTCTGTGTTTACACCATACCACCCTCTACCGAGTGCCATGCTAGTTTATGTTTTGATTGGCTAAAACAGCGCTACATAACTTTGAAAAGGCGATGTAATGTCGGCACGTATCAAGTGGTTTATCAAACAAGCTTCTTCAACGTCAACGAAATAAATATAACGCCTAAAGGACGAAGAACATCAGTATGTCCATGTACTATATTTAGCTATTCACAAAATAAGTGAGGTAAAAATAAAGCGGGTAATATGTGTGGCGGTGTAGTTACGGTACAATCGTAGGAAGTGGAAAATTGCGTTTTGCTTTATAGTCCATACTATCGATTAATAGTTTGTCAAAGTTGTAGAAAGTATCAGTGATTATTATATATAAAAGGTATTTACCGATACAAATTAGCCATTTAACTTTGTTCTTCAGATTTTAGTGACGTACCATATCGACCGTTTGTTATTGTTCACAGTTGTGAGCTCTTGTTTGTTTTCAATTGTCATCCGTCTCTCTCTCGCACTCTCCTTTGTTCCTCTTCTTTCATTTTTTTATTCTCTTCTTTTCATTACTCTTACTTCATTTATTACTTTTTCAGTCAGTCACTAGGCAGTGTACCTTAAGTCATGCCTGCCGCTGTGCGCGTTATCTTGGAGGAAGAAGGGGACTATGACTATCACTATCAGAGTGGGATAGCGTCTTCTCCCCTTCGGGAATTTCTACCCGCTAACACCCAAGCCTTACCAACACCTCCATTACTTTCACCACCTTCACAACCACCACCACCTTCACTCTCACCACCACCTTCACTCTCACCACCACCTTCACTACCACCACCACCTTCACTACCACCACCACCTTCACTACCACCACCACCTTCACTCCCACCACCACCTTCACTACCACCACCACCTTCACTCCCACCACCACCTTCACTCCCACCACCACCTTCACTACCACCACCACCTTCACTACCACCACCACCTTCACTACCACCACCACCTTCACTCCCACCACCACCTTCACTTTCACCACCACCTTCACTACCACCACCACGTTCACTATCACCACCACCACGTTCACTATCACCACCACCTTCACTACCACTACCACCACCACCACCACCACCTCCAACACAACCTCTAGGAGGTACGCAGCGGTTGTTCCAGGTCGTGGGGGCAGGAACAGCCGACATAGTTGGAGACCACGAGGAACCGGTGCAGATCTTCCTGAGCCGCAGGGACAGGTACTGCACTCATCCCACCTGATGCATTTTACACAAAGCGTCACTTTTTTCACCTCATTCATTTCCAACAAAGGCATGAATTGATTACACAATGCAATGATGGTCGTTCTGGGGATGTTGATAATGCACAACATTGCAGTGTTTTTGGTGGATATTGTGTTTTAATAGCAATTTTCTCCTGGTTTAAAAAAAATGTTGAGCTTTGTTGTATCAATATGATGGGCAAAGAGCTAGTCCAACATGGCAATAAGCATGGCATCGATTTGTAAGCTACACATACTGAACTTAACATTGTAATCTTCCAATTTTATAGACCAAATACAGTATTCACCATGTCCCCTAATCGATGTTTATAATGTGCCAAATAAATGAACAAGTGACCAGGAAATTCAGTCAAATGTATTTCATTCTGTTGCCCCCATCCCTCCATTGCCATGCACCTTTCCTCCGACTCTCTCTTTCCGACCTGCAGTTTGGACCCAGACCTGAATTGGGTCCTTGTTAACAAATATGTTCCATCGCTCATCCAGAATGGCCCACAGTGAGTCTTGTTGCTGATTGCCTCCTCCAAGCTTAGCTCACAGCATTAACGAGGGAATGGATGGTCTTGTAGCATGAACTAGCCACAGTGCTGATGGTTGTACATCTGATTGCACACTGGACAATGTTTTAGTAAATGCAGAGCCTGTATCAATTATTGTGTAAAAGCCTTGTTTTGTGTTAATATACACCACCGGTCAAAAGTTTTAGAACACCTCAATTTTTCCAGTTTTTATTGAAATTTATGCAGTTTAATGTCTCAATATACTCTGAAATTAAGCATAGAACAAATAAAGAGTTGGAGATAAAAAAAGAAATCATAGAATCATTTTGTTTAACAAAATTTAATTTAAAATTTTGACTCTGCAAAGTAGCCACCTTTTGCAGATATAACCGCCGAACACACTCGTGGCATTCTTTCTACAATGGAAATCAAATATTGTTCGGGAAGTTCTTCCCAACACTGTTGCAGAGGTTCCCACAAATGTGTTGCACTTGTAGTTTGCTTTGCTTTCACCCTTCTGTCCAGTTCATCCCAAACCAGCTCGATGGGGTTTAAGTCTGGAGACTGTGCTGGCCACTCCATGATTTGAAGCCTACCGTCTTGTTTTTTCCTCAAAGGTAGTTTTGACATCGCCTGGAGGTGTGTTTAGGGTCATTATCTTGCTGTAGGATGAACCCCTGACCAACTAGGCGTATACCAGAGGGTATTGCATGGCGCTGCAAAATGCTGTGGTAGCCCTTTTGGTTCAGGGTGTCCGTCACTCTGTGCAAGTCGCCGACTCTGGATCCAGCAAAAGAGCCCCAGACCATCACGCTTCCTCCTCCATGTTTGACAGTTGGTGTCACACACTGAGGAACCATCCTTTCGCCTACTCGACGGCGTACAAAACCCTGTGTGATGAACCAAAGATTTCAAATTTTGATTCATCGGTCCATAAGACCTTCTTCCAGTCTTCATTAGTCCACTGACGGTGCTCATGGCCCAGGCAAGCCTCTTTTTCTTATTTTTCCGTCTTAGCAATGGCTTTCTTTCTGCCACTCGACCTGTCAAACCTGCAGCTCGAAGTCTTCTCTTCACAGTTGAAACTGAGACTTGCTTACTTCGACCAGTGTTAAGCTGTGCTTGAAGCTGTTGTCCTGTGAGCCGCCTGTCACACAAACTGTTGACTCTCAGAAACTTGTCTTCTGATTCTGTTGTGGCTTTGGGTCTGCCAGACCTCTTCCTGTCAGAGTTTCCTCCAGTTTCCAATATACTACTTCCTGCAGTGCAATATTGTCCAAATAATGCTTCAGAGGGTGTAATAACTAATAACAGTCTGTTCCAATACTACTTTTATACAGACAGGGGGTTTATAATCAAGTAATCAGCAGAGGTTGGGACACCTGGAGGAATTGTTTGCATCAACTTTCAAGGCTTAATTTACTTACATTGCTGCACAACATCTGTAAGTTGTTAACCCATTACTTGTTCCCTGAAGAAGGCCTTTTTTTTTTTACAATATAACTGTGTAATTTACATTATTTTCCCGTTTTTGCTGACCTAAACTTTTTTTTTAACCTCGAGCAGTTTACTACTTACCTTTGTACCATTTCAGGTTATTCACTAGACATGAAACTGCGTAAATTTCAATAAAAACTGGAAAAATTGAGGTGTTCTAAAACTTTTGACCGGTAGTGTTTACTAGAAGATAAGACCCGTCACTTCACACTGATGCATACGCAGGGACATCATGACCAAGCTCCTTTTGTATATTAGATGAATGATGTGGCATGTTCAAACACACACACACCACACACACACACACACACACACACACACGCACACACACATCTGGTAGGTCTTTGTTCAATCTCTGGAAACCCACCCATATGTGAATATTATACCAGCCAACAACAGCAACACACGCACATACACACACATACACACACATACACAAAAACACACATAGACACACAAAGACACATACATGTACACACTGATAACACACATATAACACATGCAACACATACAGACACACATATAACACACATGCAACACACACAGACACACATAGATACACACATATAACATACATATAACACACATGCAACACATAGACACACACATATAACACACATGCAACAGACACACATATAACACACATATAACACACATAGACACACACATATAACACACATGCAACACATACAGACACACATATAACACACATGCAACACACACAGACACACATATAACACACACATTCACTTACATGCACATACATATAACACACATATAACACACATGCAACACATACAGACACACATATAACACACATGCAACACACAGACACACATATAACACACATGCAACACACACAGACACACATATAACACACATAGACACACACATACACACACATACATATAACACACATATAACATACATATAACACACATATGACACACATATGATACAGACATATGACACAGACATAGACACACACATCGAGACGCACACACATCGAGACGCACACACATCGAGACACACACACATCGAGACACACACACACAGACATAACACACACATAACACACAATTAATTGTACCGTAATGGTTGTTCCTAATTTTTAATATAATTTAGAGGATTGCTGTGAATGATAATTTCACAACATCCCATACAACAACAACACAACATGCATTTTAAAAGGCCATTTTCCCTGCTAGAGCGGGGGTTAGCCTTGCGGTCCCCATGACAATCTTCTCCATTTTGCCCTATTTTCTGCATCTCTCCTTGTTAACCCCCTTGCCCACATTTCTTCTTCCACCATCTTTAGCCAAGTCTTTCTCGGTCTTCCCCGTCCTCTACTTCCTTGTACATTCATTTCCATCACTCTTCTCAACCAGTCACTTTCATCCTTCCTCAACACATGACCAAACCATCTCAACCTGTTCCTCTTCACAGCATCAATCACAGGCTCTATTCCCATCATCTTTCGCAATTCATCATTTGTCTTCCTCTCTCTCAACGATACTCCGCACATACGTCGAACCATTCGCATTTCCACCCTTTCCAACCTTCGTTGCTGCTCTACGTTCATTACCATGTCTCGCTCCCATAAATCATAACACTTCTCACACATGCAGCACACACCTTTCCCTTCAGCTTCAATGACACTCTCCTCATCATCAGCACGCCACTCAATTCCCGAAACTTCTTCCATGCACATCTCACTCGAGCAACCGTTGCCGAGTCTGATCCACCTTCTCCATTCAGCATGTCTCCGAGGTAGCAAAATGTTTTCACACCTTCCAGCTTCACGCCGTCTCCAAGATCCAACTCAACATTTCCTCCATCTGCAGCTCCCTCTGTGCACACCTTACACTTGAATGTAGCTGCCACACTGGTTAATGACCCTCTCAGACCACTACATTTTTGATGAACCCACTCAGCGCACGTTGTATATTGAATGGAGTTCACTCCGACACCCTTCCTGCACACAGCACACGGCCACTTCCCAGTTCTTTCCACCTCACCACATGCTTTACCACTTGCCATCACCTTCATCTTTCCGATATTCACCTTCAGACCTTTTGCCTCCATACATTCCTTCCACGTGTTCATCTTTTCCTTCAGTCCATCCATACTTTCTGCAATCAACACCAGATCATCTGCATACAACAACTCCCACGGTAAACCCTCCTTTACGTTCCGAGCCAGCACCTCCATCACAGCTACAAATAGTAGTGGACTTAGTACCGACCCCTGATTCACAACATCCCATATTCAACTTTATTTATATTGTAAACCTCAAAACATAGTTCCCTTACATAAAGTAAGAATCTTAACCTGTAAACAATTGACTAGTTTCCCAACTGCACGGATCATTACCTGGGCACTGTTCCTCCTCAAGGTTTTGATCCTTTCAGCCCAGGACCTCTCCAAACGGCGGATCCACAACCTCGGTTATTTACCTACATCAGTATATCCACAACCTCAGTTGCCTCCAGGCAAAGTCAACCCATCAATGCAAAATCATAAACCAAACTTTACTCGCTCGAAGATGTAATATATTATCACATAGTTACACCTCCCATCACACATTTCATTATACGATAATACATTACGGTAAATAATGCACATCTTACCACGTCCACCAATACACTACTCACAATAAGTTAGGGATATTGTGGGAGTGAGTTTATATTTTTCATAGGGGTTCGGGTTAGGGTATTGAAATCAAGAATTCTGTGTTTTTTCACACTCATTAATAACAATAGAATTAGGACCAACAACTTTTTTCAACATAATTAATACACAAAATCAACCACACCGAAGAACCTGCCAATATCCCTAACTTATTGTGAGTAGTGTATATAGCACGTCCATGAAAAATAGCACGGCCACCAACCATTACAACCACCCACCTACCTCTGCATCACACACACTACACACACACACACACACACACACACACACACACACACACACACACACACACACACACACACACACACATACACACATACACACATACACACGTAGATAGAGATATAGATACACATACACATAGATATAGATACACATACGCATATATACACATACACATATATATATAAATACACATACACATAGATACAGATACACATACACATAGATATAGATACACATACACATAGATGCACATACACATAGATACACACACATAGATACACACATTGATACACATACACATAGATACACATGCACATATAAATAAATACACATACACATAGATACACATAGATATAGATACACATACACATAGATACACACACATAGATACACACACATAGATACACACACATAGATACACACACATAGATACACATGCACATATAAATACACATACACATAGATACACATAGATATAGATACACATACACATAGATACATACACATAGATACATACACATAGATACACACACATAGATACACACACATAGATACACATACACATAGATACACATGCACATCGATACACATACACACACACACACACACACACACACACACACACACACATAGATGCACATACACACACACACACATACACACACATACACATACACATAAACATAGATACACATACACATAGATACACACACACACACACACACATATATATATACACACACAGACACACACACACACACACACATATATACACACACACACACACACACACACACACACACATATACACACACACACACATTTGCAATGCCGGGTATCTTTGCTAGTTCAAAATAAAGAACAAATTTATATTTAAGATGCTATTAAAAAAACAACTGTGAATTGGTTTGTGTTATCCTACAGATGTGGGCTCGTTGCACTTCTGATGGCGGGTCAGGCATTGGGCACTGCAGGACATCTGACGGTGGAGGATGTGTTTCATACAGCAGTGCAGAGGGGTTACACTGCGCAAGGAGAGATGTTTTCTGGTGTGCCATGAGATGTGTCGTGATAGCGGTTCTGCCTTAATGTCGAGTCGAGGCTAATCAAAGCTTTCCTTTCTCCCTCAGCATTTGACTTGTGCTGCCTGGCTGAGCAGCTGCTGGGATGCAGACCCCACCTGCTGAGCGGGGGTCTGGATGGGGCAAACTTTTCCAGCCTCCTTGCGCACATCCTCAGAGGTTACCCAACGCTTGTACCGTATCCTTTACACTGCTGGTTTTCGGTAGCCAGTTAAAAAAAACAAACATAGGGGCAATACCCCTGGCACTCACCTGGTAGAATAAACAGTAAACTACACTGACTAAAGGTATTTTAAACCAATTTGAATGGTTTCCAGAAGGCAGCGCAGCATGTAGTCATATTATCATAAGACTTTAAACAAACAAACAAAAACATACCTATTTTGTGGGGCAGATATTTGACGAACTGACTTGTAACGGTGGCATCCTATCACGCTGCCACGTTGAAAGTTACTGAGCTCCTCAGTACGGCCCATTCTACTGCCAATGTTTGTCTATGGAGATTGCATGGCTGTGTACTTGATTATATATACCTATCAACAATGTGTGTGGCTGAAACAGCCGAATCCATTAATTCGAAGGCGTGTCCGCATACTTTTGGCCATGTT